>NW_024841532.1:0-1114 GCF_019175285.1 Sceloporus undulatus
AATGTTCCTCCAGAGCCTTGGATTAAGCTAGCAGGCATCCTGTATGTGTCTCTCCCTAGAGACAGAAGAGTGGGATGTTAATGAGAACTGAATAAATTGAGATGTTGCATACTCTGTCAGCAGTTATGAAACCTAGCATATGATTTTGACTACCATAATTGCAACAACGTATTTGAATAGGGAGCTTGTCACTGCAATGCTGCTTTATTTTTTAAAAAAATCAAGACAGCAATTTTCCCATTTACCAGCTTCTTGGAGCCATAAAATTGTAATTTTAAACCAACTACTGTATTTAGAAACAAATGTCAATGAACAACAGCAGAAGTGAACATTGGGTGTACACCAATACAAGTATGAAAATAATTGAATAATTGAATATATACTCATCTCTACACCACATACTTCAGAGAGATGATAAAGCAGCCAGTGATTCCCCCCTCTTTATCCCCAATTTGCTCTTTTCTTCCAAAATAATATAGTTATGTAGTAAATAAACTAAGCCCTAGAGTGGTTATATGAGAATTTAAACTGTGTTTGTGTGATCTATCAGTTTATTCAGGCTCCCCAGTGTTCCTCAGTTTACCCATGAGAAACCAGGCATTATTTAGGAATTAAGTACGTTCCTTGGTTCAGTTGAAAGGATAAGAGGATGCTGAACTTCTTTTTGAGAGGCAAACCAATATAAAGGGCTATGATTGCAATAGTTTGTGCAGGAGCAGCCACAAAATCTAGTGCCCTTGCGAGATGCCTGCAATCGATCAGGCTGAGCACTGCCCTGCTCAAACAGTTGGTTAAGAATGGCTGTGCCCACTTCATTTCTTTGGATTGCTTTTACTACCAGTGTCCGTAGCAACCTGTGAAAATCCAGAAAACCTACCTGAGACAGAAAAAACTGACATGTTCTTTGGCCGGTTACAGACCGGCAGTTTAGTGCGTGTTCGCCACGCACTAGGGTTACGAAAGGGCGGTGCTTCCGCACCGCCCTAACCCTAGTGCGTGGCGA
Source organism: Sceloporus undulatus (assembly GCF_019175285.1). NCBI lineage: Eukaryota > Metazoa > Chordata > Lepidosauria > Squamata > Phrynosomatidae > Sceloporus > Sceloporus undulatus. Next base: position 1,004 of record NW_024841532.1, read on the forward strand.
ACACGCACTAAACGGCGGCGGCCCTTCCGCACGGCCGCCGCCGTGAGTACGTCATGGCCGCGCTGCCTCTAGACGGGGCGGCGCGGCCATGACGTACTAGCTCCGCGCCAG
>NW_024841533.1:0-1114 GCF_019175285.1 Sceloporus undulatus
TCACACTGGAATAGTAGCTCTTTAAGAGCATAGTGTGATAAACATCTGTGTCTGGCTCTATCTGGTTCTTTCTGGCTCTGTCTGGCTCTGTCTGGCTCTGTCTGGCTCTGTCTGGCGCTGTCTGGCTCTGTCTGGCTCTTTCTGGCTCTATCTGGCTCTATCTGGCTCTGTCTGGCTATGTCTGGCTCTGTCTGGGATTAGGGTTAGGGTTACGGTTAGGTTTAGGGTTAGGGTTAGGATTATGGTTAGGGTTTAAGGTTAGGGTTTAGGGTTTAGGGTTAAGGTTAAGGTTAGGGTTAGGGTTTAGGGTTAGGATTAGGGTTTAGGGATAGGGTTAGGATTAGGGTAAGGGTTAGGGTTACGGTTAAGGTTAGTGGTTAGGGATAGAGTTAGGGTTAGCGTTAGGGTTAGGATATAGCTTTAGGTTTAGGTTTAGGGTTAGGGTTTAGGGTTAGGGTTTTGGGTTAGGGTTAGGGATAGGATCCCCATCTATCAGGAGAGGTTTGATGATGTGTTCCTGAATGGCAGGGGGTTGGATTGGTTGGATCTTGTGGTCTCTTCTATGATTCTAATTGACATCTGTAGTGCTCTACTCTGTCTGGCTCTATCTGGCTCTGTCTGGCTCTGTCTGGCTCTATCTGGGTTTAAGGTTAGAGTTTGCGGTTAGGGTTAGGGTTAGGATGCCCATCTATCAGGAGAGCTTTGATGGTGTGTTCCTGAATGGCAGGGGATTGGATTGTTTGGATTTTGTGGTCTCTTCCAACTCTACGATTCTCAATGACATCTGTAGTACTCTACTCTGTCTGGCTCTAACTGGCTCTTTCTGGCTCTTTCTGGCTCTTTCTGGCTCTGTCTGGCTCTATCTGGCTCTTTCTAGGGTTAGCGTTAGGGTTACGGTTAGGTTTCAGGTGAGGGCTAGGATCATGGTTAGAGTTTAGGGTTAGGATTCAGGGTTAAGGTTAGGGTTAGGGTTTAGGGTTAGGATTAGGGTTTAGGGATAGGGATAGTGTTAGGGTTTTAGGTTAGGGTTTCATGTTAGGGTTTGTGTTTAGTTATAGAGTTAGGGGTAGGGTTAGGGTAAGGGTTAGGGTTAGGGTTTAGGGTTAGGGTTAGG
>NW_024841534.1:0-1114 GCF_019175285.1 Sceloporus undulatus
GGGACTGCTGCTCTGATGGACCTAGAGATTCCTAGAAAGTGTTTTCTCAGGTTTAAAAAAATAGTGTGGTTTTTTAATTTGCACTTTCCCCACTTTCACAGGGGTCCTGCTCCCCTGACCCCAGCAAATGTTGGGGGGGGGGGCAGGGGGCACTGTAGTTTTGCTTTTAAGGATTCATTCTATCAGAATTATTCTGTCATTAAGAAAAGAGGTCTCTAATGCTGAATATTAACAAAACAAAAATAATGACCATGGAAGAATTACTCTATATATTCAGTTGAGAAAATTATGCCCAAAAATTGACTCCTAAATCCTAGGTTGAATTATTTATGGGTTAGTATGGTAATGTGATAGCAGCTCTTTCAGATTTCCCCATGCAGTCGGCAGAGTATTTCTCTCTTGTGTCCAAGCAGAAAGTCGTGGGTGATTAACTGCTTTTAAACCAACAAACAAACAGTCCCTCTCCCGCCCAAGCTGCCACTGTCTGGGGAATGGAGGATGGAATGAAAGCTAAAATGCTGAAGCAAAAAGCCTCAGTTAAAGTCCCTCTTGCTGTGCACCCACATACACACCCTGAAGGAGCCTCCAAGTCTTACCCTCAACTTATCCACAGGTCATGCCAAAATCCATACTTTTTGGCCACAAACCTGCCCTTGACTTATACATGAGGTTGACTTATAGTCAAGTGCATAAAGGTAAAGGTATTCCCCATTGACAAGGTTGTCAAGTTGTGTCCAACCATAGGGGGCGGTGTTCATTTCTGTTACTAAGTGGAAGAGCCAGCATTGTCAGAGACTACTCTTTGTGATCATGTCATCAGCATGATTGCACAGAATGCTGTTTACCTTCCCACTGAAGTGGTGCCTATTTATCTACTTGCATTTGCATGCTTTTGAACTGTCAGGCTGGCAGAAGCTGGGACTAGTGATGAGTGCTCACCCCATCAGTTGGCCCTGAGCTGCCAATCTTGCAATCAACAGAGTCAGTGTCTTAACCACTTGAGTCAAGTGTACACCACAGATGAATTCATTTAAAGAATGATAAAATGGGGAGTAGTAAAAAAAAACACCTCCATATCTGGTATCAAACATTGATCAGAGTGGAGACTGCAGTC
>NW_024841535.1:0-1114 GCF_019175285.1 Sceloporus undulatus
AAAACGACACTTCCCAGAATTCCCTTGCATTCAGCCAGACAAATAAAGCAGCCCTGAACTTGGATCATTGTTAGCGGTTGGCTTGGAGCCTGAATAGAGTTCTAGAAGGCTGGTGGCTTTGGTCATTGGCTGCTTAGGAAGAAGGGCTCCTTCTGGGTTTCCTTGCCAGGAAAGGAAAGGAAAGGTGGGTGCCTCAAGATGCCGATGGGAGACCCCTAAATTTGGTTCCTTTGTGAGAGTGCTGACTGTCATGCCTCCAGAGCATCTTTGATGTTCTTGAGACATATATTTAGTTAAGATTATATTAGCTTTTTTATGTATTAGTTTAGGAGGGAAAATAGAGTTCTACAGCTTTAAGAAAGGCAAAGATTGTGGGAAATCCCAGGGTCTTATGCTGTCTCCCTCTAGTTATTTTCAGTGTGTAGTCAGTGTGTAGACTTTCAGCCAAGTCAGACCTGGAGAGAGTATTTTCCTTTGACAAAAAGATAAGTCCACAAAGGAAGAAAGATAGTCCTCAAAGAAAGATAGAATACATCAAGCAGAGAGCAAGGTATTTAGAAAGGACTATAGTAAGAAAAAGAAGAAATCAGTTTTGTGTTATTTGTGTTTATAACCAGTAAAGCTTTTGAAACTTTAGAAATTTGTGGACAAGTCTTTTGTTTTGGCTGTGTTCCCGAGAGCCAGAGGCCTTACTACACCCAAAGTCCATAGCATTGCTCTTGGGACAAAACAGCGACCATCGCCGTGGTGGCAAGCGGCCTCCTCCTCCTCCCGGTTTGGGAGGAAGCCTCGACCTCCTGTCAAGCCAGGAAGGAGTGCGGGTGCCAGCTGTCATCGCGACCATCGCCGCGGTGGCAAGTGGCCTGCTCCTCCTCCCGGCTTGGGAGGAAGCCTCAGCCTCTCAGGCCAGGAAGGAGTGTAGGGGCCGCCCATCATCGCGGCTATCGCCGCAGTGGCAAGTGGCCTCTTCCTCCTCCCCGGCTTGGGAGGAGGCCTCGGCCTGCTCCCAGGCCGGGAAGGAGCACGGGGGCCGCCTGTCATCGCAGCCATCGCTGTGGTGGCAAGTGGCCTCCTCCTCCTCCCGGCTTGCCTTGGCTCACTGGAAAAGCACTCT
>NW_024841536.1:0-996 GCF_019175285.1 Sceloporus undulatus
GACAGGTAACTCATTTTTCTGATTACACTGGCTTTCCTCAAGGCAGTCATCATTCCAGGAGATATCCACATTGCAGAAATCATCTGAGTTGACACCACTTTAACTACTGCCACAATAAACTACCATTTCCAGAATTCCATAGCATTGAGCCATAGCAGTTAAAGCAGTATCAATCCGGATTATTTCTGCAGTGCGGATGCAGCCACAGAGATAAAAGTCAGAGAATGCAGCTTTAGAAAGTGGCAATCTCCACTTACCCCTTTATCAAGAGATGGTCAGCAAGGATCACATGGAGGCCATTTGCCTTAATCCGCTCAGATTTGGTTTTATTTTGTTTTCTAACACACCCTTATCTCCAAAGTCTTGGGGCAGATAATAGCATTAAAACAAGACATTTGCAACACAGGCCAGATACAAACATAAATGTAGCTAAGGTAATCTTTTGTTTATGGAATTCTTTTCCTTTTCTCTATTCTCCCACCGCCCCTTTCTGTTGGTATTAAGATATGTATAAGATAGTGCACAGAGAGATAAACTGAATGGCTGCCAATTTGAAAGTGGAGAGATACTTACACATCTATGTAAGATGCAAAGGCAGGATAACACACTTGGGAAAAGCTCCAGGATACATCACACACTCACTACAAGCAATTTGTATAAGAATAACTAGGAACCTGTTGTTCTTTCTTGAATACTAAATCCTGTGATGGCTGGTGGCTTCCCTGGCAGTGATGTGGTAAATTTGTCCCAGGTTTTGGCTATTTAAGCTGCTGAACCATACTGTCAGCCCATTGCTGCTGCTGCTGTTGTTGTTGTTGTTGTGTGCTTTCAAGTTGTTTCTGACTTATAGCGACCCTAAATAATTTCTTGGCAGTTTTTTCAGAAGGAGTTTACCATTGCCATCTTCTAAGGCTGGGTCCTAGTCCAACACTCAAGCCACTACACCATGCTGGCCCTCACTAGGGATTTAATAGTGATGGGTGAACATTTGGTTTC
>NW_024841536.1:1006-1114 GCF_019175285.1 Sceloporus undulatus
TATTATTATTATTATTATTATTATTATTATTATTATTATTATTATTATTATTATTATATTTTACCAATATTTGATGGATCCTATAATAGTCAAGAAAAATGATTCCTA
>NW_024841537.1:0-1114 GCF_019175285.1 Sceloporus undulatus
GTTTTAGAAGGGCGGTATACAAATAAACCTTATTATTATTATTATTATTATTATTCAAATCTAGCCCCAGCTCAATGCAGGATCTCCATCAATGGTTCCCAAACTTTGGTCCTCCAGGTGTTTTGGACCTCAGCTCCCAGAATCCCCAACCAACATGGCCGGCAGCCAGGAATACTGGGAGCTGAAGTCCAAAACACCTGGAGGACCCGAGTTTGGGGATCACTGTTGCTATTGCTAAAATATAAACTGGTTTTGGAACATAAGGCAGACCAGGTAAGAGCTGAGCTGGGGTGTCTCATGAAAGGGATGTTTTACACACACACACACACAAAACATCCCTTTCATGAGACACCCCAGCCCAGCTCTTTCACTCTGCTTAATAGTAGTGTGAGCTGTGCACAGTCTCTTCTTCTTGAGCTGGTCTCTGAAAGGGAATGCAATAGTAAACTGGCCATCATTTCCATTAAAAACACCCAGACTCCAAACAATACAACACTTTAAGAATGTTTAATAGGATGCTTAACCCTACTGCAGATCAAGTCGCATTTATTACATTCAGCAGGATTTGCAATCTGCGGTTTTGGAGAGCATGGGGAGGGCCCACGGAAGAAGGCAATGAGCGCACTGACATTTTGCATCAGTGTGTACTTACGCACTGAACGGTCTGCACATCAGAGGCACCGCAGACCTGCCCTTTACTTTGTCGGACTTGAGAGAACAGCTTCTTATTGGATATACAACACTCACTAAAACAAAATCTCCCAAACCTCTCCCAAGAGGATGGAGTAAAGCAACAGAGTAGGTAAAAGCTGTGTTGGACCAAAGGAAAGGTTTGTCTAATCGAGAATCCTCTTTCCTTCTGGGTCCTCCTTGACCAGATGTTTCTGTAAAGCCACAGCTAAAGCCACAGCCTTCCTCTTGATCTTTGCCCTTCTGGACTCCCTCTCAATATTAAAGCTTTTTTAAAAATAAAAACCTTTATTTTATTAATCCTTTACTGATCTGGAGCGAAGCCTGATATAAGTTATGCATGCGCTTTGAATTATATCTATATATAAGTATGTGTGCATGTTTGTGTTGTGAAGCCTGGCGCAACTCCAAGCTATATGCAGGT
>NW_024841538.1:0-1114 GCF_019175285.1 Sceloporus undulatus
AGCCTGTGCAGAAATTTTGTTGTTAACTGCCTTCGCATCGATCTCAACCCATGGCAACCCTGCTGATGAGACACCTCCAAGACCCCCTTTCCTCTACTGTTCTGCCCAACCCCTGCAAACTCATACTTGCGATCTCTTTAACAGAGTCCATCCATCTAGGATCCAGCCTTCCTTTCTTTCTACTCCTTCCACCTTTCCTAGCATTATTGGTTTTTCCAGTCATTCATGCCTTCTCACGATATGACCAGAGTACACCAGCTGAAGTTTTTGTCATCTTGGCTTCTAGGGAGATTTCTGGCTTAATCTGTTCTAGGACACCTCTGTTTGTCTTTTTGGCCATCCGTGAGATCCTCAGCACTCTTCTCCAGCACCACATCTTGAATGAACTGATTTTCTTCCTATTTTCTTAACTGTCCAGCTCTCACATCCATATATTGCAATGGAGGATACAATGTTTTGTACGATTCTAACTTTTGTGCTGAGTTATATATCTTAGCATTTTAGGATCTTTTCTAGTTCTTTCATAGCTGCCCTCCCCATGCTTAATCTTCTTCTGATTTCCTGGCTGCAGTCCCCATTTCTATCAATATTTGATCCCGGATATGAGAACTCTTTTACTATTTCTATTTCCTCATTTTGTAGTTTGAATTGATGTAAGTTCTCCGTGGTCATTATTTTTGTTTTCTTTATATTCAACAGTAAGCCTGCTTTTGTATTTTCTTCTTTGATCTTTCTTAGTAGTTATTTTCAGGTTTTGGAGGTTTTCTGCTAGTATTATGGTGTCGTAAGCATAGCTCAGATTGTTGAAATTCCTTCCTCCTATTTTCACTCATCCTTCTTCTGTATCCAAACCTGCCTTCCTTACAATATGTTCTGCATATAGGTTGAACAGATAATGTGATAAGTTGCAGCCATCTCTGACCCCTTTGCCAATTGGGAACCATTCTGTTTCTCCATGTTCTGTTCTGACTGTAGCCTCTTGTCCTGAGTATAGATTCCTCATCAAGACTATCAGATGTGTTGCCACCAATGTCTTTAAGGCTGTTCCACAGACTTTCATGATCTATGAGGTTCCTAGAGAGAAGACTCCACTAGTCCTCTGAAGCTTCTCTAG
>NW_024841539.1:0-1113 GCF_019175285.1 Sceloporus undulatus
TCACTTCTCTAAAAGCAAGAAGAACTTTCTGGACTGCAGCATTTCAGCTGTGAATATGCCCAACACCTGGAGACCCAACCGGCACCCACACTGTATTTTAGCTATTATTTTAGTGACAAATTAGGTTTTAAGCATTTATGGCCTACTAAGAGCATGCCTTGGTTCTGAGTCATCACCCTGTGGGTCTCACACTATTTGTTTTAAACTGCTTAAGTTATTAAGTTGTTTAGTTCTGAAGTGACTTTAGTGATAGTACCCTACCCTGAGATCTGTAAATTGGAAATATTTTAGCAAATATAGAATAAAGACGAACAACTGGAATAGTCACCCCAGTGCTGTAGCAGAACACCTGCCTATTAAGTGCTGCCATTCTTGACAGAGAGCTCTTACCACAATTTCAGAACTTCTAAACCTCCTTTGGGTATACATATTTATAACCAGAAGCAGTGACCCAGAGGTTGGAATCATAACACTCAAAACACTGCTGACACTGGAATCAACTCTGCCACAACACAACATACTCCTATATAAACACACAGGGGAGTGGGCTCCACCCCTCCAACTGCCTTAGAGGGAAAGAAACAGCTGGAAGCAAACTAGGGGTCACTGAGGCCAAGTTTGACAATTTGCAAAAAGGTCCATGATAAAATGTCCTCATTTTGGTCTACATGGGTCTGAAGTCCCCAGCTGGACTACCCTCCTATATGCCCTTTTGCAGAAAAACCCACAAAAATCCAGGATGAAAACACGACATTCAAGATGGCATGTAACCTGCCTTGCCTAAACTTCTGTTGCTGCAAAACATTTGTGGCTCTGTAATGCTGAGCATGCAACCTGAGCCAGATTTAGCCTTCATTCCACTTGAGGGAACCCTGGTGGCGCAGTGGGTAAATGCCTGTTCTGCAGCCATTCACTCAAAACCACAAGGTTGCGAGTTCAAGACCAGCAAAAGGGCCCAAACTCGACTCAGGCTTGCATCCTTCCGAGGTCGCTAAAATGAGTACCCAGACTGTTGGGGGCTAATTAGCTTACTTGCTGTTCACCGCTATGATCTTTGGAATAGCGGTATATAAATAAAACAAATTATTATTATTATTATTATTATTATTATTG
>NW_024841540.1:0-1113 GCF_019175285.1 Sceloporus undulatus
CCATCCCAAAGGTCTACTTACTCCATGTCAGTCAGACCTCTGTTCTGGTAGCCGGCATTTCTGCTCAAACCCAGGTTGTGGAGCAGACTTGTCCCATTATCCCGCATCCCATTCGCTTCCCGGAGGAAGACTACATCTTGGTGAGTATACCCTTAGCAAAGCCTAAACATCTTTTCCATATTTCCAACCTATTCTCCTGAGCCTTGAATGTGTGTGTGAGTGTGTGCATTGAGTGTGTTCCCCCTGTTTTCAATAAACTAGACATTTAGTTATTACAATCTGTCTCAGCTTCAGTTATTGGGACACCCTGGTCTCTTGGTATAAATATCGGGAGGGCGATCCTGGGAGAGGCCGTCGTAGCAGGCCCCCCTCTTGCAATATTTGAGCTACTAACAATAATAATAAAATTCCCCTAACGGACCCCTGGCTACAATCTTAGGAGAAGATGTCATGGAGAAGATGGTGCAAGCTTGTTTTTTTGCTGCTCCAGACACTAGAATATGAACAAACATTCAAATTAAAAGAAAAGAGATTCCATCTAAACATCAGGAAAAACATATTGACTGGCAGAGCTATTGGATTGTGGATTAGATTGCCTTAGAGTATGGTGTTCACCTTTCACTTTGGAGGACTTTAAACAAAGGGTGGATGGACATCTTACAGGAGTGCTTTTCTTCTTTTTCTGGCATGACAGGATATTAGATGGCCCTTTTAGTCCCTTCCTCCTCTAAGGCATTGTTTGCACTATCCAGAATCCTCCGGGGCAGTCAGGAATATCCTGGCCCAACAGCTGCCCCATTACTTTGGCTTCTGTCTCCATGCCATGGCAGCTGCATGAGTCACATCCGGTGCCACGTCTGATGCCGCAGTGGTTCGCTCACTTCAGAGGTCAGAACAAGATGCCCAGTGATGGTTACATGCTGGATACATCATTCTGACCTCAGAACAAGGGACCTCAGACTTCAGAACAAGGGACCTGCAGTGACAGCAGATATGCTTGGCCAAATGGGACCCCTAGACAGACAGATAATGGAACACAGTAGCTGAGTAACAGGATATATATATATACAGCATATATATATATATATACACACACACACACACACACACACA
>NW_024841541.1:0-1113 GCF_019175285.1 Sceloporus undulatus
GTTTCAGGGTCAAAGTCATGGATTTTGATATGACCAGAGGATAAGTTGAGAGTAAAATTTAGGGGGCTATAATGAAAGAAGGAAAGGGGAAAACACCACTTCCATCCCTTCTACTACTTCTATGGACCTCTCCCAACTACCTAACACCAATTCCCAAGTGCTGGAGGAGGGGTTTTAACATCAGATTGAGAAAGGAAGCCATGGGAAGAGGCTTGCAAATTGGACACACACACACACACACACAGAGAGAGAGAGAGAGAGAGAGATGTGCCTCGAGGAACCACTGCTTGTTTAAGGACCTTTCTAAGCAGTACTAGTTATTGACCCATATATAAGTCGACTCAGGATTTTAGGGTCAATTTTGGGCCATAAATTTCTCGACTTATAGTATATATGGTACTTTTCCTATCCAAGCAGGCTTTAAAGGGCAAACAACTTGAGCATTTTTTAAACAGAGATTCTTGGTCTGGGCCAAAGTAATGTGCTGCTAGCTCAGCTGTCCAAGTGGAAATTAATTAGGCCTTAATTAGAAACTTGTTTTAAGTGCAAACACATGCTACGAGATGGATGTTTTAAAAAGTAAGCAATTATTATGCTATCCAGAAATAACCACAGAAAGATAAATTCATGATTCTAAGACATCCTGCTGTGCAAATAGGTGTTTTGGGGGGAAAGAAGCACGAAAGAATCTTATAAAGCAAATGGGCAAACTTGTCTATGCATGCACAAAGACACACACACACACACACACACACACACACAGAGAGAGAGAGAGAACTACCGTTGTCCTCTAAAATACAGGGTTATCGTCTAAATAAACATAATTATAAGGTCTTGGCTGAAGTCATGTTTTTTCAGATGGTAGAATTTTAAGCATTATTGGCCTAGAAAGTAGGGCTCAGCCTTTGAAACATTAAACATATCAGAGCATTTGTGGTTGAACTCTTGCTTCAGATGATTTTTTTCAAAGCCTGAATAATTTTTATTATATTTTTATTATATTATATTACATTCCTCTTTGTTTTGTGAGTCATAGTTATTTACTAGCAAGGAGAATACATTTCCAACTATTGTTTTCTTTGGGATTTTAAATTTTACAAAGGAATGTACCCC
>NW_024841542.1:0-1113 GCF_019175285.1 Sceloporus undulatus
CTTGGCAAAGAATAATAAGCAATATGAATAAGAGCTGTTGATTCTTTAATGTGTTTTTCATCCTGAGATTACTACTTCATAGCTATTCCCCTATATATTATCTGAAGAATGCATCCTCTCCTATTGTTAAATGTTCCATTTCTCTAATAAGCACATTTATAGACCGAGTGCTTCTGGTGAAAGATTTATCCTTTTAATTCCATATTACATTGATGAAGTATGATTCCAAATGAATGTTTACCTATGTGGGGCTGTAAAAATGTTCAGAACATTCTCATTCTTAAGAAGAAAGGATGACTTGGCACATCAAGATATTTATCACACAAACCCCATTCTCACTGAGATTGCGCTAGTCAGAGAGCTTGACACACAATGGCTTTGACGCATTCTCTCTCACACAAAATAGCACAAATGTGGCCTTATGCACTCTTCTGTACTTCTCCCTAACCCCCCTCTTTACCAAGTATGCCTTTTAGGGTATTTTATTATTGAAAAAAAACTATTTCAGAGGTATGTTAATATGATTTAAAAAAAAAAAAAGAAAATCAATCAATTAAGCACCATGCCCCAGAGTTATGGGAACTACTCCATTCATGGATGCTGGAGCTGTACAAAGAAGAAATGTATACCATCTAGCTAAAGTATTAGACTCAAAGGACTGAATGGAAATAACAGAACTACTGGGGTTATTTTTCCATAAATTCTTGTGTAAGAAATTACACAAAAGTTTACACAAGGTTTAAATTCCCACTAGATTAAATGTGGCTCTTGGAAGAAAATATGTGGGGACCCCAAACTGACTAGGGACTGCCAAGTCTGGTGAGGTTTTTTTCTTTTATTTTTTTAATATAGAAAATCTCTACGTTGAGTTATCCCAATCCCCCCCCCCCCCCCCCAGTCTCTGCACTGGGAAATGGGATAGTTCTGTGATATGTAGGTTCCTTGGCAATTCTGGAAGCAGATTATTATTTATTTTGCATATATTTACACCAGCTGTTCTGCTAGTGAACGGTGCCCTTCTGCTTACAGAATAAAAAATTATCCAGAATGTATATTACATAAAAACAGGTTTTACTGTTTATCTGCTATGCTAATAATCCAGATAGAATTATA
>NW_024841543.1:0-1113 GCF_019175285.1 Sceloporus undulatus
TCTCTCAGCTGCAGCCCTTTCATACAATCCTGGACTGAAGCATTTAAATAAAGGTCCTCCTCCAGCTCCAGGAATAAAGTCCTACCTTCAGTACAAAGACCCTGATTCCTGCAGCCCCAGAAAGGCCTCTCCTGCAGTCCTTTATGGCCGGAGCTTCCCCGGATCAGAGGCCGTCTCCTCAGCCACAGAGAAGGGTTGCTCTGAGTGCGAAGGAGGAGGAGGTCCAAGGGCTGAGGGAGGGAAGGAAATGGGAAAAGGTCAGTGCCAATGGCCATGGAGGGCAGAAGGTGGCAATGCCTAGGAAACTCCTCTGAGTCCCAGCCATAGCAACTCCTGATAGTAAATAGTCCCGGGGCTGAGGGGGTCTCCTTTCCCAAAGTGGGGGGTAAGAACCGGTTCCCATGGGTCTGTGGGCCCCCATGACCTCTTAGCAAATCTATGGGAGACGCTGCCTCAAAGCGCATTGGAGGAGTCTCTGGCTGGATGGCCTTCTCTTTGGAGGACAGAATGGATGCTGAATGGATGGCCCTTGGGGCTCCCTTCCAGCCCTACGAGCCTATGAAGCCTACCTTACAAGGCTGTTGTGGGAGTTAATCACAAGACAATTACTACAAAAGAATGACCACCTTTTAGCAGCTTGCAATAAAAAAAATCCATACAATACAATAAAAATATGTTTCATGATCTACCAAACCCTAAACCTAACACTCCCATCCAAAATAAAATACCATTAAATTACTGTACAGTTATTAAAACAGTTATTAAAAACAAGATAGTAGTCAAAGACCAATGTTTGTGCATAATAATAATAGTAATAATAAACCTCTCAGAAAAGAGACATAAAAGACACACTTCCTTCCTTTTGGCCCAAGGAGCCTGGCCTCCTTCTGACTCTGGAGCCTCAGGAGAGAAAGAGAGGCTTCTGTTCAACTGAGGCCTCAGAGAAGGTTCTGGAACATTATTCCCCACAGTCACAAGCAGCACAAAATGGCCACCAGAACACAAAATGGCTGCCGGAAGACAAAATGGCCTAGAACACAAAATGGCTGCTGGAACCCAAAATGGTTGCTTGAACACAAAATGGCTGCTTGAAGACAAAATGGCCGCCGGAAC
>NW_024841544.1:0-1113 GCF_019175285.1 Sceloporus undulatus
CCTGGTGACTTTTAAAAGTTACTTTGTAGGGACAATTTTTGGTGGCAGTTTGACAGGAACGGTTTATTCAAGTTTGATGCCATTCTTGTACCAATTCTTGCAAGGTGTTTTCCTTCCCCTGACAAGGAAAAGAAAGCCATCGGAAAGTATGAATGGCAAGGCAAGCAAGATAATTGTGTTTTTGGGTCAGAATGTGAAGAGTGATGGCACCAGATTATTGCTCAGATGTCGAAACAAGTAATGGGAACAAACTCCATTAAAGAAAAAGGAACTTTCCAGGCCCTGATGGATTCGTGGCTAGACTTCGGCCACGTGGAAAAGGAGAGTGTAGAAGGGTGGGGAAATACTACAATTTCTTTTCCTGCCAGATGGTCAGTCTTCCTACCCCAAAACTGACGACTTCCTGGACTTTCAGGTTGCATCTGCACTGCATAAATAATCCAGTTTGACACCACTTTAACTATCACGGCTATGTAACTCTGGGATTTGCAGTTTGCTGTGGCACCAGAGCTCTCTGACAGAGAAAGTGAAATGTCTTACGAAACTAGTATTCAGAATTCCATAGAAATGAGCCATAGCAGTCAAAGTGATGTCAAACCGGATTATTGAAAAGTTCCAGGCATTCTCCCTTGCAGGGACGTAGCCAGGATTTTAGGAAGGGGTGGGTCCAGACTAAGTGCCACCATTATAATGGGGCTTGGGTGTGGCAGGGCAGCAGCACACACCATTCATTTTTCTAATGGAAGGGGGGTCCAGCTATGTCCCTGAACAATGTAATGCTTATGTCAAAGTTATTATTATACAGCACGCCGCGCCATACGCGGGCGCGCCATACGCAGCCTTGAGTATATGCGCTCAAGCCGCGGGGCATGCGCGGGGCGGAAGGGGCGGCGCGTCCCATTCAATTGAATGGGCGTGCACACCTGTTGCGCCCTGCGCGCTCATGAGCCCCATTGTTTCCAATGGGGCTCGAGCATAGGCGGAATTCGCCTTACGCGGCGGGATCCGGAATGGATCCCCCACGTAAGGCAAGGACGGACTATATATTAAAACGTAAAACTAACTTAGCCTCTCATTGACCAGTTGACAAACCAGTATATTTTATTACACTAT
>NW_024841545.1:0-1113 GCF_019175285.1 Sceloporus undulatus
CCCTTCTTCGGGCGCGAGCCTTCCTTTGGACGCGAGCTCTCCGGATTTGCCGCCGGCTTGGAGGACGGCTCGGTACCCTCAGTCCCCGACGATTTGTGGGGGCGCTTGGAGGGCTTGTCGGTGGCACTGGGCGGTTTGGAGCCACGGGCCACATCGGAGGTGGTAGAAGGAGTCCCGGCCGGGACACACACCACACTAGGGATAGCGGCTCTTCCAGATCCCACGCTGGAGACGCTGGCTCGGGAAGATGAGGCGGCGGGAGCCGCAGGCAGCAAAGATGATGACCGCGAGCCTCCCTCCTGCACCCTTCCCAGGGCGATAGCTGAAGTAAGCCGGGACTCACGGTTCTTCCGCGCCTGGGAGGAGAGGGACCTGCAGAGCAGGCATGCCTTGGTGTCGTGGTCCTTGCCAAGGCAGAGCAGGCAGGAGGAGTGTGGATCTTGGACGGGCACCTTGCCTCCGCAAATGTCGCACTTTTTGAAGGGTGCAGGCATTTTCGAAGTCGTCAAAGCCGATGGGGAGATCGAAAAGCGAGGTCAACAGTCCAAAGTCCGAAGTTACCAGGGGCGGGAGACAAAGAATGGTCAAGAAACAGTCCGAGGTCAAAAAGCGAAAGTGATTCCAAGCAAGCAAAGCAAGCGAAAGTTCCTCTGAAGCAGCTAGCATGGCGGAAAAAAGGAACTGGGGAAAAGAGCGGGAAGGCAGGGGCCTTATAACGGGTGGGCGGAGTTACCGCCAAAAAGTTTCAATATGTTGCAGAGTGAACTCTGCCCAGTGATTCCAGTAGGTTCCGAGCAGCACTGCGCAGGCGCAGTGAAACCCATTTGTATGATTCGCAGAGACCACGAAGAAGAAGTATTGGCTCTTGGCACACTAAGGAGGAGGAAATGTGTTCCCTCACATCACATGCACCTTGAGAAACAGCACTTTGTTAAAGGAGTTTCTTAAGAGTTTCCTAATGTCAGTGAACATAAAGAGATGAGTTCACATCTCCAGTTTTTGCTGGACATAAACCTGTTTATTTGCCATGAATTTTTGTGCCATGGTTTTAAAGCTCCCGTTTCCAGATCTGGTGGGAGCAAAGGAATAAAAGTGGTCCACTTTCTACAAGTC
>NW_024841546.1:0-1113 GCF_019175285.1 Sceloporus undulatus
TACAAGAAACCTTTTAACTTCCTCATTATTTAGGTTGGATTTATGTAAATCTTCCCTAGACATTATTTTTGTTTTCTTTATGTTCAGTAACAAGCCTTTGCCATTTCTTCCTTGACCTTCCTTATTCATTGTTGTAAGTCCGTGGTGTTTTCCTATAGTAGTATTGTATGGTCCATGTATCTTAAGATTGCTGATGTTCTTCCTCTTATCTTCCCTCCTCCTTTTCAAACCAGCTCTTCGTTTATTTTCTGCATGTAAATTGAACAGTTGGGGTGATAAGAGGCAGCCTTTTGCCAATTGAGAACTATTCTGTTTCCCCATGTTCTGTTCTGACAGTAGCCTCTTGTCCTGAGTACAGATTCCTCATCAGGACTATCAGATGTCTTGGCACTCCCGTGGCTTTAAGGGCTTTCCATAGCCTTTCATGAGCTATGCAGTCAAAGGCTTTGCTATAGTGACCAGTGTTTCACAAACTCTGGTCTTCCAAGTGGTTTGGACTTTACTGGTCAGCAAACGGCGGAGCTGTAATCCTGGGAACAAGTTTAGGAAACACTGCTGTAGTCTATTAAGCAGACAGTGATTCTTCCCCCTGGAATGCCTCTTACAGTCACACAACTACAAATCCCAGAATTCCATATCACTGAGAGCCATGGCAGTTAAAGGTGGACTATTTCTGCAGTGTAGATGCAACCAAAATGAATTCATAGAGTTGGAATAGACCACAAGGGCCATCCAGTCCAACCCCATTCTGCCATGCAGGAACTCTCAATCAAAGCATCCCTGGCAGATGGCCATCCAGCCTCTGCTTAAAGAACTCTAAGGAAGGAGACACCACCAAAATCTCTGAGGGAGTTTGTTCCACTGTCAAATAGCCCTTTCTGTCAGGATGTCCCTCCTAATGTTTAGGTGGAATCTATTTTCCTGCACTTTGCATCCATAGTCCCTGGAGCAGCAGAAAAGAAGCTTGCTCCCTTCTCAATATGGCATTCCTTCAAATATTTAAACAGGGCTATCATGCCACCTCTTAACCTTCTCTTCTCCAGGCTAAACATCCCTAGTTCCCTAAGTCCTTCCTCATAGGGCTTCATGGTTTCCAAATCCTGTATAGAAATT
>NW_024841547.1:0-429 GCF_019175285.1 Sceloporus undulatus
GGGGGGGAAACTGGTGGGTCCGAAGGAAATATACTGCTTGCATAGCAATCAGAGAAAATTATTACAAGATGCAGAATAGGTGGCATCTAACTCCTTTAAAGCTCTCCAAAATGTACAAAAACCAAAATTTGGACTGCTGGAAGTGTGGTAACTCCCCAGGATCCCTGGTACATTTGTGGTGGCAATGTCAGCATGCCAAGAAATACTGGAAAGTGATTCATCAGAAGATGCAAATGATTCTTAATTATAAATCCCCGTTTGACCCGAGAATGTTTTTGTTGAATATGGTTATGGATGTTAAACTTGAGAATATGCATGGGAAATCACTGTTTCATATGATTTCAGCGGCCAGATTGGTGTATGCTTCTTGTTGGAAAGGGTCAGGGCAGCCCTTGTGGAAGGACTGGACTATGAAACTATTGGATTATA
>NW_024841547.1:529-1113 GCF_019175285.1 Sceloporus undulatus
ATCTGAATTTGACAAAATAATGTTTGGAAAAAATGTAGGTAGAATCTCTAAGCTTTATAAGTATTTGTTAAACCTTCAAATGCATGACAAGCGAATTAAGCCGTCAATGATAAAATGGGCACAAGATTTGGGTGAAAATTTACCCTTAGAAGAGTGGGGGGGAAACTGGTGGGTCCGAAGGAAATATACTGCTTGCATAGCAATCAGAGAAAATTATTACAAGATGCAGAATAGGTGGCATCTAACTCCTTTAAAGCTCTCCAAAATGTACAAAAACCAAAATTTGGACTGCTGGAAGTGTGGTAACTCCCCAGGATCCCTGGTACATTTGTGGTGGCAATGTCAGCATGCCAAGAAATACTGGAAAGTGATTCATCAGAAGATGCAAATGATTCTTAATTATAAATCCCCGTTTGACCCGAGAATGTTTTTGTTGAATATGGTTATGGATGTTAAACTTGAGAATATGCATGGGAAATCACTGTTTCATATGATTTCAGCGGCCAGATTGGTGTATGCTTCTTGTTGGAAAGGGTCAGGGCAGCCCTTGTGGAAGGACTGGACTATGAAACTATTGGATTATA
>NW_024841548.1:0-1113 GCF_019175285.1 Sceloporus undulatus
ATTGAATCTCTTGCTAGTTTAGAGTTTTGTTCCTTGATCCTTTTTGTAGTTTTGTCGACGGATCTCTCTAGGTATCCTTTTCACTTTCTTAGTATCTCCCGGCACCAGAATAATGTACTTCTGGTGCTTAGCTTGGTATTGCTACTTAGAATCATTTTTATACTGATAATATCCAGTTGTGTCCTTATGCTTTCCATTCTTCTTGTGTTATGATCATACATTTGAAAATTTGTTTCCAAAGATGTCTAACTGATCTGATTTCCCCTCCAAAAGTTTATTTTATATTTTCATTATTTTGCCAGTATTTATTATAATCATATTTATTTATCACTACTGTCCCCATCTCTCATTTCCCTCCCTTTTCTTATCTTCGTTTTGCAGCGTAGATCATTTTTCCCACTCTTCTCGACACCTTGAGTCTCATTCATGACAGAGGACAGATACAAGCTAAATAAATACACAAAATTATAATCGGCTTCGTATTTCCTTCACATGGCACAGATTACTGTTTCATCCCATGTAAATTCAACGCAAAACATATTTTCACCCTATTTTTTCCTTTATCTCCAGTTTGCTCTCTCTTGTCTTCCGTAATAGTACTTATTAAGTCAAATTGCTTCACTTAAATCTTTTAAAATCCATCCCTCTACCTCTGGGTTCTCTAAAGTCTGGTAATCACAGAATGAACCTATCCTGACATAAATCTATCCTCACCAATATTCTTTTCCAAAGCCTCTCCCTCCTAATACCAATAATTACAGCTAACAATCAGAAAGAATTTATCTTTGTATTTATAGCAAAAGCCTTCCCGTTACTTAATAATAATAATAATAATAATAATAATAATAATAGGTTTTATTTATATACCGCCCAATCACTGGGAATCCGAGCGGTTTACAATAGAGGGGATAACAGACAGTTCCCTGCCCACAGGCTTACAATCTAAAAGACATGACACAAAAGGAGAAGGGAATGGAGAGGGGGGGAGGGAATCAGGTCCAGCCTTCTCTCTCCCTCAGAGGCCGAAAGATGACAGTTAGGGAGGGAGGAGCCTCTTTCTTCAGGCTAGCCCCTGATGGTACTGGGCCAGCCTTCTCTCTCCCTCAGAGGCCA
>NW_024841549.1:0-1113 GCF_019175285.1 Sceloporus undulatus
GATGGAAAGAACATTCATTATTATTTGTTCCCAGGTTGGAAAACAGGGTTCCTGAAAGTCAGGAAGTTCTGTTATGAAGAATAATAGTGAGAATCTTGTGAAAAATGGGTTTCCTGAAAGTCGGGAAATCCTGTTGCAAAGACCAATAAATCAGTGAGAGTCTTGTGCAATTTTCTCCCTATATTTAAACATCCTGTAGTGTTGTGAAGGAATTATTTTGCAGAGAAAAAACATGTAGTTTCTTGCACAAAAACCTGTTCCATGAACAACAAAACAACAACAACCCTGTTCTTTGCACGGAAAACATTTATTGCACAGAACTTTTTGTCTACATAGAAAATGTGAGCTGGTGCCTTTTCCTCTGCAGAATATTTACCTGCAGTGTTATGAAATGTTCAGATATGGAGAGAATAGTGTAGAGGAATATTTGTTTTCTTCTATAGCTTGGAGAAGACTATCATAATTGTGAATCCCTGCATGTGAGGATGAAAGCGTTGAGGATTTACATTCCTCATTTGCAAGTATCCCTCCCTTCCCCTCCACCTTGGACCACTTTAAAATTACTGGGATTTGGCAGATGTCTTAGTAATGTTTCATTCCACAAATCAAAATACATGCATAGGTTATAAACCATAGACTCTTAAGAGTTGGAAAGGGCCGCAAGGGCCATCTATTTCAACCTCCTGTCATGCAGGAACTCATAACTAACACACTCCTGAGAGATGCCCATCCAACCTCTGTCTAAAGATGGAAAGTCTATCACCCCCCGGAGACAAACCACTTTCTTACAGTAAAGAAGTTCTTCCTCACGTTTATATGAAATCTTTTTTCTCGTAACACAACTCCATTGGTTTGTGTCCGTGTTTTTGGATCAGCAGAAGAAATCACTCCATCATACCTGAATTATATCCCTTCAGGTATTTAAACATGGCTATCATAGCAACCCTTAATGCTCTCCCAGTTAAACATACATAGGTCCCTGAGCCATTCCTCTTAAACTTAGGCCTGTTACAGACTGCCAAAATAAAGCTGCTTCGGGTCTCTTTGGAGGTATGCTGTTTAAATGATGCATGGGTCCTAAGAGTCTGGAGGTCACGCCAAAGCCACACTCCA
>NW_024841550.1:0-1113 GCF_019175285.1 Sceloporus undulatus
TCCCCAAGCCATCTGTCCTTTATGAGGGAAGGGCTCTGAGGACTGTAAGTAAACTTACTAGCTTATCATTCAGCATTTTAACCTGTTCCAGCCTCCCAGGATGGAGATGAAATATGGGATAGAGGAAGGAATTATCATACACTAAATCACCGCTGAACCGCCAGCCACCATCAGCCCGAGTGTCATCCAAGTCCAAGTCATGCTCCACCAGCACTTTTTAGAAGTCAGAAAGCTTTCAGAAGTCCAAAGTACTGATGGCGTGTGGCTGGGACCTGGGCTGATGGCAGCTGGCAATTTGGTGGTGATTTAGTGTGTGATAATGCCCACTTCCATCCCACATCCTGGCTCCAGCCCAGGAGGCTGGAGCCAATTTAAAATGCTGAGCGATAAGCTCCTTAGCTTCTTAGAATTCTTTTCCTAAGTTTCAGAGATCTTGTTGTCCAGGCCTAGTACCCCAAAGGCCCCTGATCCTGGCTGATCTTGAAAGCTAATAAGGGTCAGCATTGCTTAGTAGTTGTATGGGAGACCAGCAACAAATGCCAGGTGTTGTAGGCTTTATTTCAGACTGGCAAAACCACCTTTGAGTAGTCTTTGCCTAAGAAAAACTCTGTGAAATTCATGGGGTTGCCATAAGTCAACAGGTGATTTGAAGACACACGCATGCATACAGTATATCTCACCTCAATTTGAAGAGCAGCAGTAAACAACTATGTATGCTGATGCTTCCAGGTTCACTTTGCCAGCCCCCCCCCCAGAAGAATTCTGCGCCTGAATGAAATTTTACTTCATTCCCCAAACTTCTAGCATTGCAATCAGTGAGACATTGATAACTGATAATTACACAGATAATTGTAAATTACTATAACTTATATTTGCTGTGTTCCCATTCCCTTATTAACTTTGCCTGCCACTTTTCTTTCCCTAAACTCTGTTACTAAATGCTCAATTGACATTTTAAGTTGCTGCAATGCTAGACATTTGGGGGCTGAAAGAAACGTTCATTTAAGGTGGCAGAATTTCGGGGGGGGGGAGAGTAAAGCTCTCATATCCCCCACCCCTTCCACCCTTAGCTGCACCCCTACTCACCAGCCAAGTGAACCTGGGAAGGAAAAT
>NW_024841551.1:0-1113 GCF_019175285.1 Sceloporus undulatus
CTGTTGTTACTTGCCACAAAACCACAACAAAGTGTTATCAGCTACCTCCTTTTCAATTTGAAGGGTCATTTCTATTATGTGTACATTTTCAAATGCACGTATTTTGACGGAGGAGGCAAGGGAATGAGAGACTGAAGCTGCCGTTAATACTAACTGAATCCCAGAGCATGACTGGCTGTTCTCCAGTAATGTGTGTTGTGCTGCAAGTAGAAAGAGGCAACTGGATGCCGCTTTGTTCTTACAATACAAAAGCTGCATGGAGTAGAAGGGAAAAGGAGACTCAGGGTTTGCAGCGTGTCTCCTCAGGAATGCCCTAGTTTATATAATGTCAAAAGGAATTGGAAAGACTTTAGCTGAGACCTTAGAGAACCTGACCTGGTGTAAGGCAGCTTCCTGTACTCCTCTGCTGTTCGGCTTCTTTAATGAGCTAATAAAAATGTTTATATTTGGAAGTAATCTGTGTTCTGCAGCATTTATTGTTTCGTCATATATTGCTATCCATTTATAAAGGTATCAAACAAGAACTCATTTGTATAGGAGCCTTTCTGTGAAACTGCTCCCTTCCCTCCTTGAAGGCTACATGTGGTAAACTACAATGATAAAGTTGTTGAACAGGTACAAATCATTTCCAAAAGGGTTATTTAACTAGGAGCTCTTTCACACTACACAATTATAGCACCACTGTAACCTCCATGGCTGCATCTCGTGGAATATGTAGCTCTCTTACAGAAAATTCTAATGTAGAGACTCACTGAAAGAAAGAAATTGGCAGCATGACCTTTCGTAGACTTCAGTCTACTTCCTCAGATGCATTTGGTGGAGTGGAAGGCAGGTATGTGAGGATGTCAATACAAATTACAAATCCTTTGTCTATGAAAATGAAGTTGCAGGTCCAATTTTAATGATGGTCATTAGTGCACAAAGACATAGGAAACTGAACTTTGTGCATGGAGATGAAGCTTCAGATCCAGTTTTGCAATGGGACTCGCCTGTGATGAGGGGAATAGATGAATGTAGGGGACCCCCATGAGGATGGGGCCAGGTAGTGTTGAAGTGCATGTAGTGAGTCAGGAAACCATTGTCTTTGTTCGATCCATTGCTGAGGGGCTGTAG
>NW_024841552.1:0-322 GCF_019175285.1 Sceloporus undulatus
GCTGAGCCTCATGCCATCCTCATCATATTCCATTTGGATTCCTGGAGGGAGTTTACATTCCGGTACGTATCACCCCAGTGATGCCTAAAATCCTATTCCATGCTAACCTATGCTTTTCCTGAGCCCCGTATGTGTGTGTGTATGCTAGTGAATCGTATGTGTTTTTCCCCTTATAAATAAATTGGTTATTAATCCTAAAAGTCTGTCTCAGCTCTATTTATTGGAATCCCCTGGTCTACTCCGTATACACATCGGGAGAGGATTCTGCAAGGGCTGTCGTAGCAGGCCCTCCTCTTGCAATTTGAGCTAAACTACAATAATA
>NW_024841552.1:422-691 GCF_019175285.1 Sceloporus undulatus
AACTGGGCTAGAATAGGGTCACTATATTAGAAGCAGCATGATGGAGTAGTCTAGTTGCTGGACCGGCACGCCTCACTCAGCCATGGAACTCCCTAGCAGACCCCAGGCAAGTTGCCCTCTCTCAGCCTCAGAGAAAAGTTGTGCTCGCCCTCCCCAACGAGCATCCAGTCGCTTCCACCGATCACCTTTTCCAGGTCCTGGTTGTTGTACTCCTCTGCCAGTTCCTCTTGGTCTCCTCTCCTCTGGGTCTCCTCAATGATGCCTATGAG
>NW_024841552.1:791-1113 GCF_019175285.1 Sceloporus undulatus
GCTGAGCCTCATGCCATCCTCATCATATTCCATTTGGATTCCTGGAGGGAGTTTACATTCCGGTACGTATCACCCCAGTGATGCCTAAAATCCTATTCCATGCTAACCTATGCTTTTCCTGAGCCCCGTATGTGTGTGTGTATGCTAGTGAATCGTATGTGTTTTTCCCCTTATAAATAAATTGGTTATTAATCCTAAAAGTCTGTCTCAGCTCTATTTATTGGAATCCCCTGGTCTACTCCGTATACACATCGGGAGAG
This sequence comes from Sceloporus undulatus, assembly GCF_019175285.1. NCBI lineage: Eukaryota > Metazoa > Chordata > Lepidosauria > Squamata > Phrynosomatidae > Sceloporus > Sceloporus undulatus. Next base: position 1,052 of record NW_024841552.1, read on the forward strand.
GATTCTGCAAGGGCTGTCGTAGCAGGCCCTCCTCTTGCAATTTGAGCTAAACTACAATAATA
>NW_024841553.1:0-1113 GCF_019175285.1 Sceloporus undulatus
TATTATGTCCATCCTTGTTAATATCTTCCCTAGATCTTATCGACCAATTCCCTGATTGATCCTTCTTAAGCCAATGTTTGTAAGTGAGCCAATTGCTGATGCTTATCCATCTACCGAAGAGGGCCTTCTGGGCCGAAGTCCGAAGTGGTAACTTAAAATAAAATGTCTTTTTAATCTTGTTCCAAGTGAGTAGTAAAGATTTCCTCACGGGATGATTATTGAAATCTTTATTCATCCCCAACTTCTCATAACATAAGAAGGCCTGCCAACCAAATCTTAGCTGCACATCCTCTAGATCAAGCATTTCTTTGTCCTCTGATTTAATCCATCTTTGGATCCAAATTAGATTACATGCCCAGTAATATAATCTGAAGTCTGGGAGCGACTAGCCCCTCTCTCTGAAGCATCTTTGAGCTCCTCCCATTTAATCTGAGGTTTGTGTCCTTTCCATATGGATTTTTTTAGCTCGGCTTCCCAACCTTTAAATATCTCATCCTTAATCTCTATTGGCACATTTTGTAGCAGAAACATAATCTTCTGTAGAACTGCCATTTTGATGACTGCAATTCTGCCTCGTAGTGAAAGATTTAACCAGCTCCATCTCCTTAAATTTTCTCTTATGTCTTTCCATTCCCCTAAATAATTATTGTCTTTAGACATCCAAATTCCTAAGCGCCTCAGTTTCTTTCCTACTTTGAAGCCCGGTTTCCTCTTTCATTTCTCTACCTCTTCTCCAGTCATATTTTTAGTTATCAACACTGTCTTGTCTTCATTGATTGTCAGTCCTGTGAATCTGCTGAATTTGTTTAGCTCCTGTAGCAGCGGTTCTCTGCCCAGATTTGGGTCCTCCAAAACTGTTTCCACGTCATCCGCAAACGCTCTTATCTTGGTTTCCTTTCCTGTTAATCCCTTTTATATTTGGATTACCTTTAATAGAGGAAATCAAAATGTCCATCACTTCTAAGAATAAGAGCGGTGATATCGGGCATCCTTGCCTTGTGCCTTTATTTACCATACATTCTTGGGATCTTTCTCCGTTGATAATTAAGCTCTTTGCCAATTATATATTTCCCTTATTGTGTTTATAAAATTCTCTCCCATTTCCATACTTTT
>NW_024841554.1:0-306 GCF_019175285.1 Sceloporus undulatus
GCTGGTGACATACGCAGGTGACATATGCCTCCTTTGGGCTGATGCAGAGGTGGGCATCCCCTTCCTCCCTCTGCTCCAACCAAAGCCTCCTGGACCTAGCATAGATTCACTGCAGCTCTCCTACACAACAGTTACTCCATGCCCTGTCAGAGTGGTGAAGGATGAGGGGATGGAGAATTGGAGAGGGCCCTGGCTATGTCCCTGTAGCTAGATGTGAAATGACTGCATCATAAATAAATCATCTGCTGAAACCTCCAGAGCTCCCCAGTGCTTACCCCCCAACACCATCCCCTTTCCAAAGAAGGC
>NW_024841554.1:406-1113 GCF_019175285.1 Sceloporus undulatus
GAGCATCTTTATTATGTAATATGATCTGTGTAAAGGTATAAATGGATAGGTGTGAATGTTGTTTGTATGTTTATATATTTTGTATTGTTTTAATTTTAATAAATAAATATTAATTATATATAAAAAAAGAAATTAATACTCAAGAACTTCAACTCACCAAAGAATTCTTGTACCTCCGCTGCCCCTTTCTTTTGGAGCCCAACTCCCTCCGCTTGGCCTCTGTGTTGGCCATCAGGTGGGCAGGGGTCCTGGTGGTCTTACACTTGGGTCACTTCCAGCAAGTGAGGCCCCAAAGCCGTGTAGAAGGAAGCAGAGATGAAGTTCCTGAGAAAAGGGACCAGGGTTAGGATTGGTTTGGCAAGAAACCCTGCAGCACTCAAAGACACAGAGAACAGCATCCCGCTGGTGACATACGCAGGTGACATATGCCTCCTTTGGGCTGATGCAGAGGTGGGCATCCCCTTCCTCCCTCTGCTCCAACCAAAGCCTCCTGGACCTAGCATAGATTCACTGCAGCTCTCCTACACAACAGTTACTCCATGCCCTGTCAGAGTGGTGAAGGATGAGGGGATGGAGAATTGGAGAGGGCCCTGGCTATGTCCCTGTAGCTAGATGTGAAATGACTGCATCATAAATAAATCATCTGCTGAAACCTCCAGAGCTCCCCAGTGCTTACCCCCCAACACCATCCCCTTTCCAAAGAAGGC
>NW_024841555.1:0-1113 GCF_019175285.1 Sceloporus undulatus
ACAGCATTCCTTTGGGGAACTGGTATCCATTTTGCCACTGTTCTCTGAGCCACTGCAGGGCCAAGGGAGGCATTTTACCCAAGAAGCCTCTCCAGACTCTCAAAAGGCGGGAATAGGGGCCAAAAAAGCGAGGCAACTTGGTCAGGGATAGGCTATGGAGCATTTGGAGCCAAAAAGCATTTCTCTCCATGGTTCCTTCCCATAAAATCCTAGAATTGACAGTTTAAATTAGGATATTTAGAATCCTTAGATAGTGGAGAGCAATAGTGTCTCTCTAAACTACAAATTCCAAGATTTCACAAAAAATTGCTATGACAGTTAAACTATGTGTGAAAGGGATCCAGGAGTCCTGGTAGACCACAACTCAAACATGCGTCAACAGTGTGATGCAGCAACTAAAAAGGCCAATGTGATCCTAGGCAACATCAATGCGAGTATAGTGTTATGTCAGTGGGTTGGACTGGATAGCTCTTCTAGTTTCTTTCAACTCTAAGATTCTATGTTATTGATTAAGGGAAGTAATAGTGCAACTCTATTCTGCTTTCGTCAAGCCCTCACTAGGAATACTGTGTCCACTTCTGGTCACCACAGTTCAAAACGGATGTTGATAAGCTGGAGTGTATCCAAAGGAGAGCAATGAAAATGGTGAAGGGTCTGGAAACCATCAAGCCCTATGAGGAGTGGTTTAGGGAGCTGGGAATGTTTAGCCTGGATACCTAGCTAATACCCCAGAGGACAGGATCATAATTCAAAATGACTTGAATAGACTAGAAAGCTGGGCCAAATCTAACAAAATGAAAGTTAGTAAGTTATTGTACTTAGGGCGGAAATATGAAATGCACAGATATAGGATGGGGAAAACCTGGCTGAATGAAACTACTTGTGAAAGATATCTAGGAGTCCCAGAGACCACAAGTTGAACATGAGTTAACAGTGCGATGGGGCAGCTAACAAGGCCAATGCGATTTTAGGTTGCATCAATAGAAGTATAGTGTCTAGATCAAGGAAAGTAATAGTGTCACTCTATTTTGCTTTGGTCAGGTCTCACCTGGAATTCTGTGTCCAGTTTTGGGCACCACAATTCAAAACGTATGTTGAGAAACTGGAACACGT
>NW_024841556.1:0-1113 GCF_019175285.1 Sceloporus undulatus
GTACTCCTTGAAAACTGAAGGACCACTGTATCACAGAAACCAGTCTCAGGAATATTTGTTCCCTTAAAAAGGAAGGGGTAATCATGAGGTATTATAGAGTGCATGTCCCAGTATTCCTCGCCATTTTCTATGTTGAATAGGCCTATTGGGAGTTGCAGCAGAACAGCATCTGAAAAGACACATGCCCCCTCAACTTGCCATAACCCTCTCAAGTTTCCATCTTCTTGTCAGCTTTAACTAGGGGCCAACATGGCAACCTGGAGCTGGTGCTACCGAGAATCTTAGATTTTGAAGCAGGTTTCAGATCCAGGTTATGGTGACTAGAGATCCAATACAGGAAATGATGGCATGAACCCTCATCCACATGAGACTGCGCAGGGGTGGAGATGCTTACATCTGGCTCCCAACTTGAAAACCATGACTTGTATTTAAATCTTCGCCAGGGCAGCATCATACTACCAATTGAATGCCAGTTCATTTCAAAGGAGGGACAAGGGCTGTACGTCTGAGAAGCAAACTGGGAGACATTAACAAAACTGATGTTCTGGGAGTGCAGATGATCCTTGGTTTTCTGGACAGAGAACCAGGGAGAGGGGGGCTACAGAGAGGAGGGGGGAACAAAACTAAAGTAGCTCAACTCTGTCTAAAGCAACTATATTTTTGTTTTGCTCTGTAATTTTTTTAAAAAAAATCAATAATATAGATTCCATTTCCTGTTAGTAAAATATCTAAACTACTGGGTAAAAACAAGAATTTTTTCAATGGATGTAAGTGGAACTTGGAAGATGTATTACAGCTAGGGTTGCCATATCCTGCCGGGGGGCGGGACAATCCCGGTTTGGGAGGGGCCAACCCAGTCCCGGTCCGGGTTGGCGCCCAAACCGGGATGGCCCCACCCACCGCGGCCACCTCAGCCCCCGCGGCGGCTCCAAGGCCTTGCTGAGGCCTGGGAAGGCTCTCCGCAGTTGGAGCTCCAGCCGCGGAGACGCTCCTTCCCGGGCCCCAGCGAGGCCTTCGAGGCGGCTCTGCGGTCGGAGCTCCGGCCGCGGGGTCCTCAAGGCCTCCGCGAGGCCAGGGAGGAGGAGGAGGCCGCTTCCCACCGCGGTGATCGCC
>NW_024841557.1:0-1113 GCF_019175285.1 Sceloporus undulatus
TTCCAAAGCTCCCCTTCTTATATTACAAGGGCAACATGAGAATGAGCCTCAGGCTGCTCACAAACTGTAGAATTAATGCAGGTTTATGCCATTTTAACTGTCATGACTCCATCCTATGAAACCCTGGGATTTGTAGTTTGATGTGGCACCAGAACTCTCTCACAGAAACTAAATATCCCACAAAGCTACAAATCCAGATTTCCATAGCATCAAGTCGTGGCAGTTAAAATGGAGTCAACCTGCATTAATTCTGCAGTGTTGCTGCAGTCTTATCCTCATTCAGTTAGGAGTAACAGCTAAATCATTTGCTATGTCAAGTGTTCTGGTCATGCTGTGAGTCCAACCAAGGTGTCAGTAACTGCCCGGGCAACACTGTTGACATTGCTTGTGCTGTCATTCTGTTCCTGTCTAGGCCAATGCAGCCATCTCAGCCTTGGCATAAGTAGAGATGATGAGCGCTGAAAATGACTGGTGACCTAGTGTTTGAGTGAAAATGGCAACATGTCAGATGCGGTGCTCAATAGGACCCCATACTGGAAATCATAGCTGATCTGTCAGTTACGCACTTGTAGGATATATGTGTGAACCTCTGGATTTGTGGTACAAAACACTGCACAGGTACTGCAAAATCTGGCATAGCTTTTGAGGAGATACCAAATTTGGGTGCTTGTAAGACTTTGCCACACACAACTTTGAAACCACCATAAAAGTTCCATAATAACATCTTTGGCCAAACCTCTCACACAATGCTGTCTCTCTCCTGTTGCTGCCTTATTCTCCAAGAGTGGTTAGCCTGCACCTTGCCATTCACAGACAAAAACAGCAAAAACTCCCACTAGCCCTAGTCCTCAGGTGCAGTAAGTCACTCCTGTGGCAGTTCAGGGTTTGCACAGACATGTGGTATCAGTGTCTTCTCTTCTCCCCTTCACTATATCCACCCCTTCACTATATCAGAACAGCCTTTTTTGTTTTGTTTTTTGCTTTCTTTTGCTTTCCTCCCCCCCCCCCCCCCCCTTTTGAGAGGGTTAAAATGTATTCATTCAACTCCAGAATTGTATTTAAACATACACACAAGAGACACACTAGGTAGAGCACAGGGCAGGGAGGAGAGGT
>NW_024841558.1:0-1113 GCF_019175285.1 Sceloporus undulatus
TAAATGGATTAAAGAAGATCAAACAGGTTTCTTACCAGGAAGGTATTTAAAAAATAATATAAGAACTGTTGTTAATATAATTGATTTCTGTGATAAAAATATTAATAGAAAAGTCGGATTGATCTTTCTTGATATAGAAAAAGCCTTTGATAAGGTACATTGGGACTTTATGAAGGAAGTATTGGCATCAAGTGGAATAAAAGGGGCGTTTTTACAATGGATTAAAATGATTTATAACAAGCAAAGTTCCCAATTAATTATAAATGGTGAAAAAACTAGACAGTATAACATTGGTAGAGGCACAAGACAGGGGTGTCCCCTCTCTCCACTGTTATTTTTAATAGTTATGGAAGTTCTGAACAGAAGAATAAGAGATGAATTAGGAAATCAGGGGATTAAAATTAACAATCAAATATATAATTTATGTGCCTTTGCAGACGACTTGGTAGTCTTTCTAGAAAAGCCACATCAGAATATAAATAAACTTCAAATGATCTTAGATCAATTCGGGCAAATATCAGGATGTATGGTCAATAAAATTAAAAGTGGTATTTTGGTTAAAAATTTAAAAAGCCAAGAACTGGCAGAATTAACAAAGAAAACAGAAATCCAAATTGTAAATAAAGTAAAGTATTTGGGAATAATATTAACTGGAAAAAATTCGGATCTTTATGAAAACAACTATATTAAAACTTGGAAGGAGATAAAAAGCGATTTGAAGAAATGGAGTAGTCATCAACTATCCTTAATGGGCAAGATTGCATGTATACAAATGAATGTACTTCCTAAAATGTTATTTTTATTTCAAACAATTCCTATAATCTGCAATAAGAAACCGTTTAATAGTTGGAATAGAGATATAACTTGCTTTTTATGGCAAGGGAAAAAACCCAGAATAAAGCTCAAAATTATGTGTGATAATAAAGATAAAGCGGGACTGGGACTACCAAATTTAGAATTATACTTCAAGGCTTGTACATTCACATGGATTAAAGAATGGATTACATTAAGAAATAGAAAAATAAATAACTTAGAAAGTTTTAATTTAAAACTAGGCTGGCATGCGTATCTGAACTATGATAACTGCAAAGATAAGAAAAGCTTCAATGATCA
>NW_024841559.1:0-1113 GCF_019175285.1 Sceloporus undulatus
GTGGAAGAAACTGGATTCAATGAGTAGGAAGTTCTACTAATCCACTAATCTCATCTGTAAGATTTTGAATTACCTGGCCTGCATGGGCATGTACCCCAACTACTCAGGGAGAAGCTGTTTGCCTGTACAGTGCGCTCTTCTTATTTGAGCTTCTGCAGATGGCAAGCCATGTTATGAATGGAGGTGCATGCATAGGGAAAAACAGGACTTGAAGTCCTGTGTTTTTTCTTATTTGTGGGGGTTGAGGTCAACAGATTTCCCCATGGATATGAAAGGACGACTGTAAATTGGGAATAAAGATTGGAGAGTAGCTTCATTGCTTCCGTCTAAAGCTCATAAGTTGGGTGGGCATCAGATAATGATCTCTTGCCATGTAGCAGACTTTGGTTGTAAAGCTTTGGCCAACAAATTGGCTCTCTGGAGACATGCTTGGCTTCGTTCTTCAGGGCTCTCTGAGCAAGCACAATGGGTTTTCAACACAGAAACAGATACACAATTGGAATATGGGCAAAAGATGTACACTTTTAAGAAGTATTAGTCCAGGCTCGTTCAAAGTCGAGATCTTTCTGGTATAGATATGACAAGGCCACAAAGACGACCTGTGGTTCATCTTGGGCTTGGTACGAGTGTGCCTTTCTGCAGCCTTCCTCTGCCTGGTAGAAACCAACCTCTTCTGGGTCTAAATTTATGTCTGGACACTTAAAGAAGCGACTTCTGTGCAATGCTAGTCAATGTTAACTATAGTGCCACTGACTTTGTTTCTTAGAGATTCTCCATCAGTTATCACCCCCTTTGGACTTCTGCTGCCCATTAGCTGTTTGTCACCTTCAATCTGGCCCCACATCAAAAGCCTGCCTGAGCAGCATGGCCTCTTACCTCATAGGAGAAAACAACCCCCCCACCACAAAAAAAAAAAAAAAAAAAAAAAAAACACAAAAAAGTAGCACCATGGTGGGATTTATCTATACATAAGTAAAATACCACTCTGTGATCACCTTTTATTCCTCGCCCTCCATCATCAGAATTAATAGAAAAGATATGAGTAATTATCAAATAGACATTCTCGCATGTTCTTTAGAATATTTAAACCAAGGTATTGTCTGCCCACATCCA
>NW_024841560.1:0-1113 GCF_019175285.1 Sceloporus undulatus
CACACACACACACACACACACACACACACACACACACAGAGTATCTCACAGAAATTATGCCCATTTTAAAATGTAACATGCAGGGGTGTCAAAAGCACATTCTGAGGCAGTATTTGATGGCAGCTATGATGAAACATCCCAAGGCCATAAATAAGCCTACAGAGGGGTGCAAAGAAAATGAGAACTAATTGCCAAAATATCCAAAACAAATCTATTTATTACTCATCAATGCAGAGCAGATCAGGCACGGCTTCATGATAAACAGAGATGGGAAGTAAGACAATGTGCATAAGCCATGGGTCAAATGGGGAATTTGTGGCCTTCCATCAGTGCTCAACCAATGGTGAAGGATGAGGTAATGTGGCTCAAGAATATCTGGTGGGCTTCATATTCTCCATCCTATTACTGATTTAAACACATTGCCTTACTACTGTACAATGAGGTTTTACCATCTTGGTGGCAAAAGACTAGCCAAGTTCTTCTCATAGAAAGTAAATATGGGATCCAGCCAACTGCTAGATTTTTAATTTCTCTGTATACATGATCTGTCCTTGGATGGAAACCAACAGATGTATTTGGCATAGTCCAGGGGTAGGCAACCTGCGGCCCGTGGGCCGGATGTGGCCCCCGGCGAGGCCTTGGGACCGGCCCCAGCCCAGTCCTGCCGCCGATTGCCGCCAGGGCCTTTGGCGTCTCGTGCGAGGGGCATGGTGGGGCAATTGTCTACAGAAGCTTCAGAAACATGCATTTATCTTGACATTTTTTTAAAAAATCAGGAAATGTTTTCACGTGTCCTCCATTTTTTATTTAAAAAGTGCCCTCCATTTGAAAATTTTGTCCTACATTTGTCCTGGTTTATTTATTTATTTAATTTTTTAAAAATTATTTAATTATTTATTTTTTGGCTTCGTCCCCCCAGTTGTCTGAGGGACAGCAACCTGGCCCCTGGGTCAAAAGGGTTGCCTACCCCTGGCTTAGTCAAACATGACAAGGCCAGAATAAGAAGACAGAGATGGTGTATCAAGTATGCACAGCACACAACCCAAGACAGACCACATTTACAGCTTGGTATAGACTGTAATTTGAAATTAAAATCATTATTTCTTAAGATTC
>NW_024841561.1:0-1113 GCF_019175285.1 Sceloporus undulatus
GGGGGTTGGACTGGATGGCCCTTGTGGTCTCTTCCAACTCTATGATTCTATGAATCTGTGCCATCAGAAGGAGGGTAATCCCCTATCCATCAGAGGATTGCCCTTCCAGTAGATCTCAGTCCAGGGATCTGTAGGCATAGTCCAGTTCCAAAGGATTCCTGGTTATCTTTTGCTGTCTTCCTTTCTCTGCCTGGAACCCAGAGAGCAGGCAATGCTGGGTGGGAGGATGTTGGAACTACCGAGCCACACTCAACTGAACTTGTGGTGTATCCTTTCAGCTTCATTGCCGCTCAGGTCAGAAGGTGGCAGCATCCAGTTTGTCCCACTGGGACCTCCAGAACCCAAGGACGAGGCTCTCCTGTACCGCTATGCAGTAAGTTTTGACCTTGGTTTTGCCTTGGTCTCCCTATCCGGAGTGGTGGACTGCTCGGATCATTGGTTTTAGGCCAGTTTCTTTCTGGTAGAGGAGCAAGAACTAGAGAATTCTGTGTTGCATGCATGTGGGAGTATGTTGTGTGTAGGTAGAAGAGGCATTGTGAGGGTCCACCACAATACTGGTGCCCCCAACCTCTCCATCAACTAGTCCATAGCTATACATATCTTCAGGCAATCTCCTGTCAGTTTGAGTTAAAAGGATTTTGGATGGCATCCTGTGCATGACTTATGATGGCATACATCCAACTTGTGTCTCTCTGTGTGTGGTGTGTGCCTTAAAGTCATTTTTGACTTATGGGGAAGCCATCCTGGGGGTTTCCTGGCAAGATTTGTTCAGAAGAGTTTTGCTTTTGCTTTCCCCTGAGGCTGAGAGCATGACTTACCCAAGGTAACCCAGTGGGCTTCCATGGCTAAGCAGGGATTCAAACCCTGGTTTCCAAAATCACAGCCCAACATTAGAAAAAGTCACTTATGAATTACTGTAGAATTATTCTAATGCAGCTATAATGAATCATGATGCAATTAGAGAATCGTGATGCTGGAGGGTTCCTCTTTCCCATGTCCTTTGGCTTGCTTTCTTGAGCTGTCAAAAAGAATTCCTATACAAGCCTCTCCTGCAGCACATGTCTTCTCAACACATTTCTTCCTTTGTGAAGTGGAAGGCTCTGGACCAGACTT
>NW_024841562.1:0-1113 GCF_019175285.1 Sceloporus undulatus
GAGCTTATGGGATATAGACAAAAACCCTGAAACCTTCTGAAATATATAACTAGAGTTCTGCCATATTGAAGGTGGGGATGAGAATAGTAAGAGTGGAAACTGACTTGGGCCAGCCTGGTATGTTACGGATACTGCTGCGGCTGCTGGGAAGCTGGTAGCAACTATGGTTCCCTCTGCTCATTGCATATTTTACTGTTATGTTTGTGTAACATGGATTAAACAATCCCAATGAAATGAACAAACTATTGTTGACTGTTAAAACTACTGTATTTTCTGGTGTATAAGAACTACTTTTTAAGCCAGGAAAATCTTCTCAAAAGTCGGGGGTCGTCTTATATGCCAGGTGTCATCTTATAGGGCAGATGCTGAAACTTCTGAGCCAGAATGGAGAATCTGCGGTCGCCACATATGGTGGGGGGAGCTCAAAAACGGCCATGGCCACATCCCCACCGTATGCGACGATCGTATGAAAGCAGCGACCACTTTGATAGTCTTGGAGACAGGGAGGGCTGGGCAGGCAGGGAGAGTGGACGAATCCAAGCAGGCTTTGTATACAACAAGGTTTCCTGCTAAGTACCTGCATGTCATTGGAATTAAAATTACCATACTGAAATCAAATCTGATGTTTTTAAATTTTTTATTTCGTGTGCGTTGGAAAAGGGATAGTCTTATATGGTGAGTATATCCAAAAGTCTATATTTTAACTGGAAAAGTTGGGGGTCGTCTTATACACCCAGTCGTCTTATACGCCAGAAAATACGGGTAATTCTGAACTGGTCCTTTTTGCCTAATGAAGTAAGGAGAATCCCTGTACTTCACAAGTGGATTTGCAGCTTTCTGTATTGGCACAATGTGAGCTTATAAATTTCTGATTTGTGCTAAAATCAAAGCCACTTATTATTATTAAGACAAACACTCCTGAAACAGCCAGGTCAGTAACGCTGCAACTGCACACTGCAGCCCCACTCCGGATTTTTTCTGGACCAAAAAGAGGTGGCAAAATGGGGCTTCTTTTTGCTCCAATAAAAGGGCTGCATTTCAGTCGCAATGATGCCTTTTCGGTGCTCCTGTGGCGTGTGGCATATGGCATATGTGATTTGTCCATATGCCATG
>NW_024841563.1:0-1113 GCF_019175285.1 Sceloporus undulatus
TGATGTCAGACTAACTGGACGATAATTGTTTGGATCCTCTTTTTCCCCCTTTTTGAAGATGGGGACGTTTGCCCTCCTCCAGTCTGCTGGGACTTCTCCTGTTCTCCAGGAGTTCTCAAAGATTATTGCCAATGTCTCCGATATTACATTTGCTAGTTCTTTTAATACCCTTGGATGTAGTTCATCTGGTCCTGGAGACTTATATTCATTTAGGTTAAACAGGTATTCCTTGGCCTTTTTAGTCACCAGCGCGCTTGTACAAAGTGTGGGATGAGTCCTTCCTGAATCTTTGTTCGCGAAGCAGCCAGAGAGAGACTATTGTAGCCAGTGATTTTCAAAAGAAAACACACACTTATTCTGTGCTGAAATGCCTCTTTTCTGTCCTCTACTCCATTATCCTCAGGTTGAGCACCATTTGCTTTTTCTGAGAAGACTGTAGCAAATAGGTGTTGAGTAATTCTGCCTTTTCTCTGTCCCCTGTTAGCATTTTGCCATCTTCTGCACGCAGTGGCCCTACTGTTTCCTCCTCCTTCCTTTTGCTGCAGACATATCCAAAAAAGCCCTTTTTGTTGTTCTTAACCTCTCTAGCAAGCCTGAGTTCATTCTGTGCTTTGGCTTTTCTGACTTTATCCCTACACAGGTTCGCTATTTGTTTGAATTCCTCTTTGGTGATTTCTCCATTTTTCCATTTCTTATACATGTCCCATTTAAAACTTAGCTCAGTTGAAAGCTCTTTAGTCATCCATCCTGGTTTCTTGAGACATCTCCCATTTTTCTTTCTCATTGGGAATGTTTGAAATTGTGCCTTCAGTATCTCTCTTTTGAGAAACTCCCATCCGTCCTGAACTCCCTTCCCTTTTAGTATTTCTGACCATGGGATCACCCTCAATATTTCTCTAAGTTTACTAAAATCCACTCTCCTAAAGTTTAGAATGTGTGTCTGCCTGGCTTCTCCTTTCCACTCTATAACAAACTCCAGGAGAACACAGTCACTTCCACTTAATGATCCCTCCACTTGCACCCCATTAACCAAGTCATCCTTGTTGGTTAGGATCAGGTTTAAAATAGCTGACCCCCTTGTTGCCTCTTCCACCTTTTGGACAATGAAATTGT
>NW_024841564.1:0-436 GCF_019175285.1 Sceloporus undulatus
AATGATTCTCTATGGGCAAGCAATCTCCATGATTTCCTATGGGCAAGCAATTTCTTATGTTTCCCTAAGGTCAGATAAATACTATGTTTCCCTAAGGGAAAGCAATCTCCTATGATTCTCTATTAGCAAGCAATCTCCATTATGTCCTATGAGCAAGCAATTTCTTATGTTTCCCTATGGGCAAGCAATCTCTATTATTTCCTATGGGCAAGCAATTTCTAATGTTTCCCTATTGGCAGGTAAATACTATGTTTCCCTATGGGCAAGCAATCTCCAATTATTCTCTATGGGCACGCAATCTCCATTATTTCCTATGGGCAAGCAATCTCCATTATTTCCTATGGGCCAGCAATTTCTTATGTTTCCCCATGGGCAGGTAAATACTATGTTTCCCTAAGGGCAAGCAATCTCCAATGATTCTCTATGGGCAAGCAAT
>NW_024841564.1:536-1113 GCF_019175285.1 Sceloporus undulatus
CTCCATTATTTCCTAAGGGCAAGCAATTTCTTATGTTTCCCTATGGGCAGGTAAATACTATGTTTCCCTAAGGGAAAGCAATCTCAAATGATTCCCTATGGGCAAGCAATCGCCATTATTTCCTATGGGCAAGCAATCTCCAATGATTCTCTATGGGCAAGCAATCTCCATGATTTCCTATGGGCAAGCAATTTCTTATGTTTCCCTAAGGTCAGATAAATACTATGTTTCCCTAAGGGAAAGCAATCTCCTATGATTCTCTATTAGCAAGCAATCTCCATTATGTCCTATGAGCAAGCAATTTCTTATGTTTCCCTATGGGCAAGCAATCTCTATTATTTCCTATGGGCAAGCAATTTCTAATGTTTCCCTATTGGCAGGTAAATACTATGTTTCCCTATGGGCAAGCAATCTCCAATTATTCTCTATGGGCACGCAATCTCCATTATTTCCTATGGGCAAGCAATCTCCATTATTTCCTATGGGCCAGCAATTTCTTATGTTTCCCCATGGGCAGGTAAATACTATGTTTCCCTAAGGGCAAGCAATCTCCAATGATTCTCTATGGGCAAGCAAT
>NW_024841565.1:0-608 GCF_019175285.1 Sceloporus undulatus
GGAGAAAGGGAAGGGGCTCAGGCCTCTGGGAGCCAGGAGGGGAAAGCAGGAGCAAAGCCAGGATCGCCTAGCTCTGTGAGGAGAGGAAGGGACCTCTGGGAAGGGCCAGGAGAGGGGCCTTGAGGATTGGGAGGCAGCCATCAACCTGACAGATTTTAAGAACTGAACTGGTGAGAACCAGCTCAGACCCTTGTTTTCAAACATATTAATGGGTTCCATTTAGAAATTATGAGCAATGTCTTTGAAGAGAGGAAAGGGCAACAGAAAAATTCCTTTTCTCTCATGTTTCTTTTCCAATCTGAGCTTGCTTAGCTCCATGGTTGATTCCAGAGGCCCTTTGTTACCCGAAATGATGGAGTCTGGGGAGGACACTCCCAAGTGCTATGCTTTTAGGGGAATTTCATAGTTTGTTCAAAGGAGAGATTGAAACAGTGACCTCGGGAGTAATCCCCTTTCTGGACCCCCCCTCTCCCCGGCGTTAGGTGAATTCTGTGTATTCTCGGGGCCAATTTAAACAAATGGGGCTCCACGCAGTGGCACGATTAACCCTTATGGGACACACTGTCCCTTTTCCTAGTGTGGCTTTTAGTGTATGCTGAAATCTGCAT
>NW_024841565.1:708-1113 GCF_019175285.1 Sceloporus undulatus
TCATTTTAGCTCCCTCCTCGGAAGGATGCAAGCCTGAGTTGAGCTTGGGCCCTTTTGCTGGTCTTGAACTCGCAACGAAGTGAATGGCTGCAGTACAGGCATTGAACCACTGCGCCACCAGGGCTCGTATAAGGTTTAAATCACTTTAGAATGTTTCCTGGGTGGGGAAAATATGATCCAAAATCAAATTAAATGCAATGGGTGCTTGGTGCAAATACCTAGACATACGAGATTAGCATACTGGTCCTCAGGTCCTTGTTGGCTCTGAATTCCAGTCCCATTCACAAGCCAATGTATAGCGCTTGTGAACACGATGCTCCCAGATGCAGCTCAACAATAACATAGCACAGTATGGAAACGAATTTCCAGATACAGGTATTAGCAATGCACTGACTACTTTTCACA
>NW_024841566.1:0-1113 GCF_019175285.1 Sceloporus undulatus
GACCCAGCCTTTGAGAGGGGCTTTCTCTGGGGCAGAAGGACATGGGGTCCTGAGAGAAATGGGGAGACCTGGGATCCCTGCAGAGGAAGCAGGATGCCAGGACTACAGCCCCCATCATCCCCAGCAGCAGGGAGGGGGATAGCATGGAGCCCTAGTTACCCCAGGCATGGTTTGGGGAGACCACTCTTCTCAAGGAATGTGTGTGTGTGTATATATACTTTCTCTCTCTCTCTCTCTCTCTCTCTCTATATATATATATATATATATATATATACAGTATATGTATATATATGTGTGTGTGTGTGTGTGTGTGTGTGTGTAAGCATTCTAGGAGCATGTAGGAATTGTGTGCATATATATAAATATATATGCAAGAAATAAATATATTTGTGCTCTTTCTATATATGGTTTATATATATGTATATGTATATTAATGAAAATTTATTTATATACCGCTATTCCTACATAGATGATAGCAGTTTACAACATAAAATAAAACAATAACAACAACATATATCCCTGACAGTGCAAACAAACTACCCATACCAATTAAATAATTATACAAGAGAATCTAAAAATCATTATATTACAGTCAATTAAATCCATATAATCAAAAGCCGTACGACAAAATAGCTGGATTGAATAATGTGCATCAAGGGAGGAGGAGAGCAAAATATTCAGGCACATGGGGGAAAGCTTGAGGGAAAAGATGGGTCTTCAGATTCCTCCTAAATAGATCTAAAGAGGTGACTGAGCGGAGTTCGTCTGGCAGAGAGTTCCAAATCTGTGGGGCCGCCATAGAAAATGCCCTCTGAGAAGAATACCTTGACTTTGGAACTCTTAGGCCTGTTACAGACTGCCAAAATAAAGTTGCTTCTGTTCTCTTTGGAGGTATGTTATTTAAATGATGCATGCAACCTAAGAATCCAGAAGCTGCACCAAAGCCGCACTCCAGTGCTTAGGAATGGAGTGTGGCTTTGGCGCGACTTCCGGACTCGTAGGACCCATGCATTATTTAAATAGCATACCTCCAAAGAGGCCCGAAGCAGCTTTATTTTGGCAGACTGTAACAGGCCTTAGCAAATGTTTCCCGCCCGATCTGAGAGTGTGGGG
>NW_024841567.1:0-1113 GCF_019175285.1 Sceloporus undulatus
CAGGAGCGCGGGGACCAAAGGAGAGGAGGCATCTATGATGCTGCTGACACTGGCAAAGTGGAAGTGGACAAGGATGCCAACACCAGCTGATCACCAGCTGGCAGGAGACCACCATTGTTTTAAAGGGGCTTGGGCACTTTAAATGTGCCCATAGGCTTTCTGCCGCCGCTGCTTAGCCCTGCGCTGCTGCGCATTCGCCAGCCGGCAAAGGAAAAAAAAAAAAAGAGACCCCGGAGCTTGAATGTGCCCAAGACCTTTTGATGCCCTCTAAACTTGCCCCCAAAGGCAAAGGGCAACTACAGGGGGCCTGGGCCTGGGATCAAGGGGCAGGGAGCACTGACAAGGCACTAGGTCCCATGATGTCCCATAAAGACATCATTTTGCCTCCCAGGACATGTGTTTCCTCCCAGCCCTATCTACTCTATTCTACCCTTCCTGTTCTCTCCTCCCACCATGCCTGGCTCACTGGTCCCCAAACCAGCAATGTCCAAACTCTGTCCTTCCAGGCGTTTGGACTTCATCTCTCAGAATCCCCAGCCACCTTGCCCTGTGGTCTAGGATTCTGGGAGATGAAGTCCAAACGCCTGGAAGGACAGAGTTTGGACATTGCTACCTCACACCACTCCTGCCTAGCTTTAAAGTCACAGGGAAAAAGTTTAAAGGGGCTTGGGTGCTTTAAATGCGCAGACAGGCTTTCTGCCGCCGCTGCTTAGCACTGCAGCTGCGAAGCTGCGCACTTCTCATGCGGCAAAAGAAAAAAAAGCCGCGGTTTGGGCCGCCAGTGCGGAAGCTGCCTCTCTTTTTGCAGCATCCTCCGAGGCGGCGGTTTGGAAACTCCGGGTCCGAAACGGACCCAGGTGAGGCGTCTTCACTGCCCCCCATGTGGAAGCTCCAACACCTGAAGCACGCCCCCGGGGCGGGCCGTCTGGAGGCTCCGTATTCAGCTAAATACACCTCCAAGACGTCCTCCCCTGCCTGTCTGTAACCCGCCACTGTGAACATCCATTCGGTTCTAATTCGCTTTGACTCAAAAACCCTCTTCTGTGTGGTTTCCTAATGCCTTGTGTTATAAAGTAGAATGGGATATAGCTTACCCTCCAACATTTCACACAT
>NW_024841568.1:0-1113 GCF_019175285.1 Sceloporus undulatus
CATTATATCGGCATCATTGCCAATATTATGGATCAAAAAATATTGATCTTGGGAGTATATGCCCCAACAGATAATAAGGATAGTTTTTTTTCGAAAACTCTCAACTAAACTTAAAGACATTTCCTTTGACACAGCGATGTTTATGGGGGACTGGAACGGGGTATGGTCACCTCTGATAGACAGGTCATCTGAAAAGAAAATTAAACCTAAACAGGGCAGATTGCCTAAGAGTTTTTTTGAGTTAGTTGAACTTTGTAATCTATGGCCTGTTACAGACAGCCAAAATAAAGCTGCTTCGAGTCACTTTGGAGGTATGGTATTTCAATGATACATGCGTCCTAAGAGTCCAAAGGCCGCACCAAAGCCACGCTCCAGTCCTAAGGACTGGAGTGCGGCTTTGGTGAAGCTTCCAAACTCTTAGGACTCATGCATCATTGAAATACCATACCTCCAAAGTGACTCGAAGCAGCTTTATTTTGGCCTGTCTGTAACAGGCCTATGTGATGTTTGGAGACTAAAGAATCCTAGTGCTAAAGATTTCTCCTTTTATTCCTTCTCTCAAAAATCATGGGCTAGACTTGACATGATCTTGACTTCATTTAACTTATGTGCAAATGTAATTGATATTGATATGTTGCCTAATTTCACATCAGACCATAAACCTGTGACGATGATAATGAGAATAGGTACAGGGAAGTATAATTGGAGGCTTAATAACATTTTACTGAATGATGGAAAAATAAAATTAGAGGCGAAAGAAGTCCTAAAAAACTAT
Source organism: Sceloporus undulatus (assembly GCF_019175285.1). Classification (NCBI taxonomy): domain Eukaryota; kingdom Metazoa; phylum Chordata; class Lepidosauria; order Squamata; family Phrynosomatidae; genus Sceloporus; species Sceloporus undulatus. The sequence continues at coordinate 776 of NW_024841568.1, forward strand.
TTCAAGGAAAATTTAAATAGTGATGCTGCCTTAAAGAACATCTGGGATGCCTCAAAGGCAGTAATTCGTGGTTTTTTTATTTAAAAAGGAGCACAATTAAAGAAAAATAAAAACAAGAAGTTAGTGGAATTACAAAATCAATTGAAAGTAAAAGATAAAGAATTACTGAAAGACAGTGGCAACCCCAAAATTTTACAAGAATTAAGATTGATCCAAACGCAAATTTCCCTGCTCTTAACCGACCAGGTAAATAAAAAACTCAAATTTGTTAAGCAAAAATTTTTTTATTCGGCCAACAAACCTGGAAAATTTTTGGCTCATAAATTAAGGCAGGAGTT
>NW_024841569.1:0-200 GCF_019175285.1 Sceloporus undulatus
TCAGAATGCTGAGAAATATGCACAACTGCTGGGGTCCAACAACCACTATCAGCAACTCCAACGAGTCCTGGGGTTAAATCAGACCCTTGTAGCAGAGCTGGCAATTTCCAGAAGCTGAAGCGTGGCTCCAAAGTCCAATTGGGATGACAGCAACTGGATGTCTTCCAGGAACTGCAGCAATGCAGGAACCTCCGGGGACA
>NW_024841569.1:300-1113 GCF_019175285.1 Sceloporus undulatus
ACTGCAGCAATGCAGGAACCTCCGGGGACACACAGCAAACCAATGCTGTAGCTTCTTCTGATAAACCACCAGAGAAACAAAGTCCCCAAAGTGCTCTTTATTCACAGTGCTATAATACAAAACCAGATCTCTAAAACTCCAAAACATACCAATCCAACTCCTACTTCAAACCCACAAGCTATCCCTTGCAACCCCTGGGTTTATATAGGAGGGATACAAACCGCCATATAGTACGTATTCTATACGTACTAGGGTTAGGAAGGGGCGGTGCTTCCACACACCCCTAACCCTAGTACATATAGAATACGTACAAGATGGCGGTGCCCCTTCCACATGGGCGCCGCCATCTTTACATACTGGATGCATAGCGTCCAGACGTGTCACGGTGCCTATGACATCGCGAATGCGCCAGTGGCGCCTCGCGACATCATAAAGGCACCGCAAAAAGAAGCTCCGAAATGGAGCTTCTTTTTTGCTCTGTGCGGGAACCGCACGGTTTGGCTGCTGCGGCTCCTGCATGGAGCAAATGGCGCCGGCGGGAGACCGCCGCAAAGCGGAAGTCTGTATCCCGCCATAGTCTCCAGACCATGTGGTCTCCCAAACCCAGTGAGTTCAGCTGTGTAACCATGTCATGTGTCTCCTGTGCAATCCAGACACATGTTTCATCATTCATGGCTACGTGCACTTGGACACTGAAGTGTCCTTGAGCCAATGAGCTTCAGCTGTGCTGATCAGCCTTGCCACTCTGCTGAATGCTCATGGCCAAACACACACACATCAAGCATTTCCCTGTGTGCTGTGTTTTAACCCTTC
>NW_024841570.1:0-1113 GCF_019175285.1 Sceloporus undulatus
CCAGGAAGGTAAGTCCCCCCACCTTCACAAAGGCCCCATTCTCACTCCCTCATTTGCCCTGGATAGAACTGGGCAGATTCGGGTGCTCCCATATCGAATCTCCCCGGAAACAAGTTCCTACTACCCTTGACCTCAATCGTGGTAATCTACCCCCTGAACTTGATCAGATCATGACCGGGGCTGAGTTCATATTTGCCGGCAGCAGGGAAGAGCTTCCAAAAAGAAAGGGTCAATAGTCCGCTTTCAGAAAAACCGCACTAAGGGGGATTTGCCCTGGATCTCTTGTGCAACACCCTGATCGAGTTGTGTTAAAATTGGAACGAGTGTGAACTTCCAACTTTTAAACCGGTTTGGGAACCGGGGTAAAATGTAGTCTGAATGGCCCCTACATTTAAGGGTGAAGGGAGCAGAAACAACACTTAGACTTTGCTTGTTGTTTCTGCTCCCTTCAACCATTGCAGCGTTGGAGTGTGTCGCCATCCTCAAACCCTCAATGGGTCACCTGCAGCAAGACCAGGAGCAGCACAGAATGTGGCTATAACAACTTGGTGTGTGGCATTCCCCACAACAATGATGTGGGTCTTCCTTTTTTATTTTCAAATATTTTTATTACACTGAGATATTCCCATGACCAAAAATCAACCAGATATTAACTATTAATTTAACAGAATGTTATCACCCTTTTCTTCAAATGTTTTAAGACAACTCCATTCCATTTCTAAATATCCTTTTGATCTCCCTCTTAGTAAGGCAGATACTATATCCATATTTCTAGCTTCATATATCTTAACCAACCAATCTTCGATAGAAGGATGAATTGCAGATTTCCAAACTTGAGCAAATAAGATCCTTGCACATGAGACCATATATAAAACAATTCTATTGTATTTTACTGACTTTATGTTGTGTGTCATGTTTAGTAAAAATAAATGTGGTTCAAAGGGAATATTTATATCAAGAATGTTTTGGATGCTTCCATGAATCATTTGCCAGAATCCTTTAGCTTTAATGCATGTCCACCAATATGAAAGAAGCTTCCCTCGGGTTCCCCGCATTTCCAGCACTTAGTATTGCCAGCTCTGTATATCTGGTGGGGTTTTTTTTGGGGGGGGG
>NW_024841571.1:0-1113 GCF_019175285.1 Sceloporus undulatus
CCCCCCAGAATCCCCTCTGAGCCTCCAGGAGAGCAAGGCTCAGGGAAGGGCCAGTCTGTAAGGGGCTGAGAGCCGCTTGGACCAAACCTTGAGGGCCCTTTCCCAAAAGCTGGCCAGGATTGGTTTCAGGGTCTGGCATTTTCCTCTCAGAGGACCATCAGGATCTCAAAGACCACTCCCCATTTTGGATTTTGTTTTTTTGACTGTGCTGCCCTCAGTGGAGACTTGCTTACTCATAAGGTGCCATGGAGGTGAGCATGGAACGTACAGGGAAGATGGCTTTTGCAGTCTTTCCCACCATTCAGCTTACCTTGTGTTGTCTTCAAGCCTGTCAAAAGAGAGCAGGAACATGATCGGGGGGAGAAAGCAAAGTCCCACATTTGCTCCCATAAGCTCCCCCTGAAGCTTTTCCCAGCATGCACTAGTCCTCAGTCTCCCTCCCAGGCTCCTCCGTTTCCTAGAGAGATGGAAACCTTCAAGGGAGAGTCTTTGGGGGTCAAGCCAAGCTCTCCTCTGCTTCCCCAAGGCCTCCTTCTCCATCCACTGCTGCTCTTGGGGAGGGAGACATGTTCTCTTTGAAAGTATGCTGTTTAAATGATGCATGCACCCTAAGAATCTGGAAGCTGCACCAAAGCTGCGACTCTTAGGACCCATGCATCATTTAAATAGCATACCTCCAAAGAGACCCGAAGCAGCTTTATTTTGGCAGTCTGTGGCGGTTTACAGACCGCCAAATAGTACGTCATCAATACGTACTAGGGTTAGGAAGGGGCGGTGCTTCCGCACCCCCCCCTAACCCTAGTACGTATTGAATACGTACAAGATGGCGGCGCCCTGTTCATACAGGCGCCGCCATCTTTGTGTATTGGACGCTGAGCGTCCGTACGCGTCGCGCCGCTTGTGACGTAGCGAGTGCGCCCCTGGCGCCTCGCTACGTCGCAAACGCGACTTAAAAAGAAGCTCCATTTTGGAGCTTCTTTTTCGGTCCGCGCGGGAGTCGGGCCGTGTGAAGGCTCCGGCTCCCCTGCGGACCTACTGGCGGCGGCGGCAGACCGTACCCCGCCACTAACAGGCCATAGACTGCTCTTGGGAAAGTTACTTTTGGAGGGACAG
>NW_024841572.1:0-1113 GCF_019175285.1 Sceloporus undulatus
CTTGAGAGCTGAACAAGAACCAGCAGACTCCAGAGAAGATTGGAAGACATCTTCAGCCAATTCTCAGAGCTACTGGTCAAACTGGTTGTTCTTCCGCTGACCAGGGTGGTGAGAGTGAAAGCCAGGAGAAGAGCTGCAACTCCCATCATCCCTAACATGCAATTGTGTGTGCTTTATATGTACATGTCTGTCATATTTGGGCTTTCCTGGATTAACTATTAATGAATGAGTTAGTAAAATTTAGTAAATCTTCAACTTGATAGTTTAAATGATGTGTTGCAGCATTTACACTCAGTACATGGGGAGGAAAGTTCTAGATTTGATTAGGATAGTTTATATGACTAGAGCCAGCGTGGCATAATAGTTTGAGGACTGGACTAAGACTCTGGGAGCCCAGAGTCTGAATTCTAGCTCTGCCATGGAAGCCCATCTTGGGCAAGTCATACTCTCTCAACCACAGAGGATGGCAACAGCAAACCATCTGAACAAACCTTGCCAAAACAAACCCGTGATAGCATTGCCAGAAGTTGAAAACAACCTCAAATCAGAATAAGAACAAGTATGTCCACTTGTATGATAGCAGCTCTTGCTACTATGTTTTTTCATTACCACATCTTGAAGATCTCGTGATCTATCTTATTTTTTATCACTAGATAAAATTCCATCTCTATCACACTCACAATACATGCACACTGCTACTATTGTCACTTTAACTGTATGTTTTATATAGAAATTGAATATTGTTATCTAAAAACAAAACTGTTAAAACTATGAAATCACCCATTTCAGTAGACAATTTAACATCATCCAAATTGTTAATGCAGTAGTCAAAACAACTTGCACAAAGTAGTCTATACCTGTTGAGGAAGACATAATTTTTTGCTTGTCCAGTGATCCCCACTTGCAAGGCACAATGGATTGTGGGCAGTGCTACAGTAATCTTTGTGCCTCTTGTTCCAGAAGCATTAATGTACATATTTGCACGGAGTAAAAGTGACATTCATATCAACAATGGGAGGAATCCCAAGCTTTGAAGCTTTAAACGTGGTTTAGTTTTTCCTAATTATACAATATTTCCTGGATGCATATTAGGTGTGCTAGTATTTTGTTGTT
>NW_024841573.1:0-1113 GCF_019175285.1 Sceloporus undulatus
GACTGTCAGGAAGTTCCTCCTAATGTTGAGGTGGAATCTCTTTTCCTGGAGCTTGCATCTATTGGTCCATTGTGTCCTATTCTCTGGAGCAGCAGGAAACAAGCTTGCTCCCTCTTCAACATGACATCCTTTCAAATATTTAAACAGGGCTATCATATCACCTCTTAACCTTCTTTTCTGTATGTGTGTGTATATATATATATGTATGTGTGTATGTATATATATATATATATATATATACACACACACACACACAGATTATGAATTAAAAAGTAATGTTAAAAATACAAACCTTAAAATGTAAAACGCACATTTACATGTTACATATATATATATATATATATGTACACATTTTAATTCAAAAGCTGTGTGTAGAGATATATATATACACACAGAGAGAGATATTATGAATTAAAATGTAGCATGTTAAAAATACAAACCTTAAAATTTAAATTTCAGAACATTTACATGTTACATATATGTGTGCGTGTGTGTATGTGAACATTTTAATTCATAATCTGTGTGTATTATTTATTTATGCGTGTTATATATATGTGTGTGTGTGTGTGTGTATTATACACACACACACTTATCTTAGATACAGACATAGATACAATCCTCCTGCTCACTCTCTCCCTCCTGCTGCCCTTTCCATCTCGATGCGCTCGGCTGGCGATTACACTGGCCTAGCGCCGCCTGCCTGCTTGTTTTTGCTCCGCTCGGTGCTCAGCTGCTCCTGCCTGGCGCGTATCCTAGCAACGCGGCGGGGCCTACTGCTACTAGGCCTGAAGCCTGAGCCTAGGCCTCAAGTGGCTTCGGAGGCCCGGTCTTGGCCTCTCCTGAGCCGGGGCCATGCTGCGGGGCTTGTGGGCGCTAAGGAAGGCCTCCTCAGGGCTCCGTGGCCGGGGACCCCTTCCTCCTCCTGCTCCGTCCCCTCGGTGGCGGCTGCTGGGCGCGGGGCTGGGCTTGGCGGCCGTGGCGGCGGTGGGGGCCTCCGCGGTGGGGGACGACGAGGCCGGGCAGGAGGCAGAGGGACAGCGGAGGAGGAAGAGGGGGGACGAAGGGGGCTTCGGAAGGGCCCTCGCCGCCAGCAGGGACCTTCTGCGAAGGGTC
>NW_024841574.1:0-1113 GCF_019175285.1 Sceloporus undulatus
TAAGTCTGTCTTCAAAGAAAAACATTTCCCACAATGCTGGCATTTGTATGGCTTCTCTCCTGTGTGGACTCTCTGATGTCTCACTAGGTCTATCTTCAGAGAAAAACATTTCCCACAATGCTGGCATTTGTATGGCTTCTCTCCAGTGTGGACTCTGTGATGTAACACTAGGTGTGCCTTTCGAGAAAAACATTTCCCACAATGCTGGCATTTGTATGGCTTCTCTCCTGTGTGGACTCTCTGGTGTGTCACTAGGTTTGACTTCAAAGAAAAACATTTCCCACAATGCTGGCATCTGTATGGCTTCTCTCCTGTGTGGACTCTCTGATGCATGACAAGGACTGACTTGTAAGCAAAATGTTTCCCACAATGCTGGCATTTATGGGACTTCTTTCCTGTGTGGATTCTCTCATGACTCAAATGTTTTTCTGTAAAGAAGGACAATGACAGATGAGAATGGAAATCAGAGTAAAGAAAGGAGGTGTTACCCCATAATTAACCCCTCCTTATTAGAGATTAAATAAATAAAGTTGCTGTGAGTAACCCAAGCATGACCCTAAATCGATTGAACGGTTGCATCCTTACTCATAGGAGCTAGCAAAGAATGGGGTCTACCTTAAGGGAATCACTGGAAGGATATATTCATACAAAGTACTTTTGAAAGAAATATTCCATTAACCATGTGCAAAAATACTTTGATTGACAGGTGGCATCATATCCTGCGAGACTGCCATAGAGTCCTGAGTCAGAGCCCAAGGCATGATGCACACTAACTGCAAAGGTCCCTTCATGCTGTTTGACACCAGGAGATGACTCACAACCAATACAGCATACAGCTCACATGCGGATTGGTGTGTATTGGATTGGTGTTGTGTGTACCAGAGATGGTGAAGTTGATGGAAGTCGAGGAGGAGAGCTTGCAAATATTTGTAATATTTTGCAACTCAAGAGAGAGAATCTCCAAGGATTTTGATGAAATCAACTGTGTTTGTGACTTATTTTTCATTGTGAAAAGTGGTTAGTGCATTGCCAATATCTATATCTGGATATTTGCTTCCGATTCTGCTATGTTATTGTTGAGCCAAGATGGATCTGAGAGCCAATGTGCTAATT
>NW_024841575.1:0-1113 GCF_019175285.1 Sceloporus undulatus
TATATACCGCTTTTCCAAATTAGATCAAAGCGGTGTACAACAGGAAGTACAATACAAAGTCAAAATAAAACATAACAGGCCTCTCTCCCCCTCAAGATGGTGGTCAGAAGGAGGGCTTTTTCTTCTTTCAGGCAGGCAGTTGGAGCTAGCCTGCCTCTCTCCCCCAAGATGGTGGCTGAAGGGAGGGCTTTTCTTCTTTCAGGCAGGCAGTTGGAGCTAGCCTGCCTCTCTCCCCCAAGAAGATGCACACATACTAGTTCACCATTCATTTCTATGGAACTGACAGCTTTGCCACATATTCTTTTCTGCACATCACAGAAGGGAGGCTATCTAGGTACAGAGAAGCTTTCTACAAAGAGGTACAAACTAGATACAATGTGCAAGATTAAAAATAAATGAATAAACATAGGCTTGGGCAGGTTTGCCCAGGCTAGATTGAGACTATATGAAAGACTCTGTCCGCAGCTTAGGGGTGCTCCTTGACTCGTCACTTCACCTGACAGCTCAGGTAGGTGTGACAGTCAGGAGCACTTGTTATCAGCTTCGGCTGATACGCCAGCTGCGCCCCTTCCTGGAGCAGGGAGACCTTGAAACAGTTGTACATGCGCTGGTCACCTCTTGATTTGACTTCTGTAATGCGCTGTACATGGGGCTACCGTTGTGCCAAGTTCAGAAACTTCAACTTGTACAAAATATGGCAGCCAGGTTAATTACAGGTACTCGTCATACCGATCACATAACACCGGTTTTGAAATCCCTTCACTGGCTGCCAATTAGTTTCCGGGCAAGGTACAAGGTGTTGGTGATTACCTTCAAAGCCCTACATGGCTTAGGTCCAGAATACTTAAGAGATCGCCTACTTCCATACTGTCCGTCCCGCACTCTAAGGTCCTTGGGGAAGAATCTACTTCAGTCAATAAAATCTAGGCTAACTTCAGTCACCCAGAGGGCCTTTTCCATTGCAGCTCCGAAGCTATGAAATGACCTGCCGAAGGAGATCCGTGACATTTCTACTCTTACAGCCTTTAAGAAGGCTCTTAAGACGGATCTCTTCCAGCAGGTCTTCCCTACCTAGTTCTACTCTCCATTTACTGTGACTTATGTCACTCTGTC
>NW_024841576.1:0-1113 GCF_019175285.1 Sceloporus undulatus
ATTAACCAAGTCATCCTTGTTGGTTAGGATCAGATCCAAAATAGTTGACCCCCTTGTTGCCTCTTTCACCTTTTGGACAATGAAATTGTCTTCCAGGCGAGTGAGGAATTTGCTAGACCTTGAGGATTTTGCTGAGTTTAACTTCCAGCAAATATCAGGATAGTTGAAGTCACCCATTACTACATCTCTCCTTTCTAAGTGTGCAGTCATCTGTTCTAGATAGGCATCATCCAATTCCTCCATCTAACTGGGGGGTCTGTAGTAGACTCCCACCATAACACCTTGTTGTTTCCCTCCCCTTTAATTTTTATCCAGATGCTCTTCACCTGGCTGTCAGTATTGATGTCCTGGATCTCTTCACTGGTGTAAATATCTCTGACATATAGTGCTATTCCTCCTCCTTTCCTGTTTGGCCTATTTCTCTTAAAAAGCTTATACCCCTCTATTTCCACATTCCAATTATGAGACTCATCCCACCAGGTTTCAGTGATGCCTATTATATCATATTTGCTTTGTTGTACTAGGAGTTCGAGTTCATCTTGCTTATTTCCCATGCTCTGTGCATTAGTGCAGACACATCACAGACCATGGGTCCCCTTTACTTGCTGCCTGTGCAAGTTTTTTTGCCTCCCACTGTTGGGTCTTTGCACTATTTGCCTTGTTCCCTCTATGATAGTTTGACTATTTCTCCAACCCTTTTGCCTTCCTTAATATTGTCTCCCTCCCCCACGAAACTCGGTTTAAAGCCATCCTGATCAAGTTCTTGAGACTGTTGGCAAAAACATTTCTTCCAACTGGCGTGAGATGCAACCCGTCCGTTGCAAGAAGTCCATCCTCATGGAACCACAGGAAAAAGAAATGGGTGCTCAACCTGTGGATAATGGAGCAGAGGACAAAATAGGGGAATTTCAGCACAGAATAAGTAAAGAGATAGTGGAGGAATACCTTGTTAATCTAAATGAATATAAATCTCCAGGACCAGACGAACTACATCCAAGAGTATTAAAAGAACTGGCAAATGTAATATCGGAGCCATTGGCAATAATCTTTGCAAACTTCTGGAGAACAGGAGAAATCCCAGCAGACTGGAGGAGGGCAAACGTTGTCCCCATC
>NW_024841577.1:0-1113 GCF_019175285.1 Sceloporus undulatus
CCTGGATGTTTATAGCTCTTTCGAAACAGCAACATTGATGCTTTGTTTGCTGAAGACCCATTGTTTGGGGTTGTAAAACTTTCACTTCTTTACCCTTATCCTCGAAGGAGTGGAGACTAAGTGGTGTGGATTGAAAACCTAATTTGTTTATTGAACATGTCTGTTGGATTATGAACGAACTCGAATGAGAGGTGTTCTTCAAGCTAACATTGGAGCGGAAAAAGCGGGGAAAGGAGGAAAAAAAAAGGGAAAGCAAAGGACCTGAAAGAGAATAAAGTGTTGTGAGAACTTAAAAAGAGCTTAAGGACAACAAAATAGTTATTTTCCCGGCTGTAAGCTTTTCTTCTTCTCTTAACAAGATCGGTTATAGCTATATTGTAGTGAACGTGACAACTGGAGACAGCTGAACTCTATGGAAGTATTTAAAAATCCTAACACCTGTATGAGGCAACGACAGGAGTGGAGAAAGGATAACGGAGGTTTATACAAGCCGAGAGGCTCTACTTCTCCTTCTTTTTTCTTACCTCAGTTAGAGGGTTTGGACATTGGAAAATACCCACAGATGTGAAGAAGTGCTCGGTTTGCTTTGGAAAAGACTGGACTGGGGAGTTTGCTTTATACTGAATGGAGTTTACCTTATACTGAATGGAGAGATAAACTTTTGGTTGTTATACTATAAGTGAATAGGGGGATAGTAGAACTAGTAGCCAATGTTAAGCTTTTTTAAATAGTAAAATTGGATGTTCTAATATAAGGCTATAATTAATATACTGTGCAAATAAGAGAAAGGCAGTTTGCTAGGTGAAAGTTGATGCAAACCAGAAGCATGACGGCGAGACGTGGTTCAGTGGGGCAAACAGATATTAATTCTATAATTTTGCAGGAACTGAGGGAATTTAAAAAAAATTTCAAAAAAGAGATCCGGGAGGAATTAAAGGAGAATAGAAATGAATTAAGAGGGGACATGCAGAAAATAAGGGACGATGTCCAAAAAGAGCTGGATGGTCTAGGGAGGAAAATAGATAATTTAACTAAGGAGATTTCGGGAGTTAAGGTAGAAGTTGAGGAAGTGGTAGAGAGGACTGAAAATTTAGAAAAACGAATGGAAGATCT
>NW_024841578.1:0-1113 GCF_019175285.1 Sceloporus undulatus
GCGACGCAGCAGCAGCAGGGCGGCAGATGCCTGGAAATAAAACATTGATGATTGCATGCAGCGGCTGGAGGAGCGGCTCTGTCCTCGGTGGCGGCGGCGGCGGAGGAGGAGGAGGAGGAGAAGGCGGCCTTGGCGGCGGAGGAGGCTGGGAGCCAGCGGAGGGCACCGGGCAGGAGGCAGCAGCAGCAGCAGCAGCACAATGAAGTATCAGAAATACCTGACTGTCTTGCAGATGGCCATCGGGGTGAACGCCTCCAACCGGCCCAGCCTCATGCCCTTAAAGAGGAAGCTCTGGTGAGTAGTAGGAGCAGCCCTGGACCAAGAGCATCCTCTGGACAAAGGATGCAGGCGAGGATGCTAGGGATGCTCTTGGTGCTAAGGATGCTCTGGGTGTTCATGGCTTGCTGGCTGCTGCTCTTGCACAGCATTGCGCCTGGCTTGGGCAAAGCTTGGGGCTTTGTGGCAGCAGGGACACACAACACACACACACAACGCACACACACAATACACACACAAAGGCAGAGCCAACCTAGTCTCTTGACCTCCTCCTCCTCTTCCTCCTGCCGGATGTGCTGCATTCATTTTTTAAAATAACAATAATAATAATCAACTCCATAATAATCATCATTCTATAATAATAATCCCATTGTCTTTGCCTTGTGCTTTCCCACATATAATAATATACTACTACTACTAATAATAATAATAATCATGCACCTTAATCATAATCATCATTCCATAATAATGATAATAATCCCATTGTCTTTGCCTTGTGCTTTCCAGCATCCTGGAGGCTGAAAAGCAGCGGCGGCGGCAGCAGTATCATTGTCTTGGAATAGCAGCAGCAGAATTGTCTTTGCAGTCAGAATGGTTTATATTTTAATATTTTTTTTAAGGGAGGGGGATGTTTCTGCTTTTTTTGGGGCACGCAGCAGCCAGACCTTGAGGCTGGCTTTTTGTGGGGTTTTTTGTGAGGGGGAAGTCCTTTGTTGCAAGCCAAACGTCTGTCACTGCTGAGGAGGGGGGTTTGTTGGAGAGGCAGAGAAAGGCTGGCATTGCATTGTTGCAAGCCCAGCACCAAACTGGGAGTGCTCGGCTCCCAGTGCCATGCTT
>NW_024841579.1:0-1113 GCF_019175285.1 Sceloporus undulatus
TTTAATCTTCAACTGAGATTCTTCTAGCTCTTTCTCCTTTCTTTGTTCTGCATTAATCTTAATAAATATTCCTCGAGCCACAGCCTTACTTGCATCCCATATTGTATTCATCGATAGATTTTCCGTTATGTTTTCTTTAAAATACCATCGCATTTCCTCTTTCACCCTATTTGTAATTTTCTCATTATTCAAAAGATCAGTATTTAATCTCCATGAATATGTTAATTTCCTTTCCTGAATGCTCATAACAATTGGGTTGTGATCTGATGTTGGTTTTTCAAGAATATCTGATGATTGAATATATGGGAGAAGAAATTTGGATGCTAAAAATAAATCGATTCTTGAAAATGAGTTGTGAACTTCTGAGAAGAAGGTATAATCTTTTGCTTTTCCGTATTTATGTCTCCACACATCCTTAAGAGCTAAGTCCTCTAACATAACAAAGAAAGTTTTTGGTAGTTTTCCTTGTGTTTTTTTTTTATATTTTTCCCTTTCACAGATTTTCTATCAACTTTGGGATCTATTACCGCTTTGAAATCTCCTAACAACAAGATATTGTCATATGAGTAGTCTTGAATTTTTTTGTGTATATTTAAAAAATAGTTTTCTTTATTCTTGTGAGGTGCGTAAATTCCAATTGCTAACAGAACTAAATTTTGTAATTTTATTTCCACTGCAAGGAAGGTTCCGTCTGTGTCAGAAAAAATTTCTCTTGAATTGTATTTTTTATTAACGTATAATGCAATCCCTTTTTTACTTTTACTAGCTGTTGATGTATAACATGTTCCTAGCTTGGGATTTCTTAGGTATCTTTTATCTTCTGTTTTAATCTTGGTCTCTTGAATACAAGTTATATCTCCTTTTAGTTTCTCGAGTTGGTGGAAAATTATGCTTCTTTTGTATTTCGAATTTAATCCTTTTACATTCCAAGAAATTACTTTAGTTGACATTTTGTTTATATTTTGTTTAGATTTTCACTTTCTATTTTTGGTTGATGTTATTAATTTTATGTTGTTGTTGTTCCACCCCTTCCGCCCCTTTTATTTATTTATTTAAATCTTTATTTATTATTTCTTTTCGTGTACAGAGTTTTTCAGTAGACCTTGTGTAATC
>NW_024841580.1:0-1113 GCF_019175285.1 Sceloporus undulatus
TCATTACAGCTGATGCACATTTTGTGAATCCATGATTTAGTTTTACATGTGAATGAGCCTGATATATGGCTTCTGAATGGCCACTAATGAAAATTAATTCAATGCATTTTCTTTATTGAAAGCTAAAAGATGCTTTGCAAAAGGCTTACCTAAGGATTATCTCCTATCAAATAATGTGTTTTTCATATGAAATTGTAACATCTACATAAGAACAGATATTTTGAGGTATGTGATCAGTTATATAAGAGGCATTAATATGTCACAATTGTCTTTTGGTATTTACATTTCCTCAGCCTTTTGAAATATTCAAGTAAATTGACAAAGCATATAGAAGCTTTTCTGTACTTTCTTCTGTTTAGGTAGCTCCTTTTCAGAGAAGGATGGCTTTAGTGACCAGCATTGCCTTTAAATAATTGAACATAAAACATGGTGGTTCGTTTTGTTTTGCTTCTTTTTATTAAAAAAATAATTCATGAATTGAATCTACACAGAAGTAACTGTGGAAATAAATTACTATCTAAACATTTACGTAGAAAACATTCAGTATAATGTCCAGGAGCTGAAAAATAATGGAATTGGAGGAAAAAATGCAGATGTGGAAACAACCTTGTCCTATTTGACCCATTAGGTCAAGGTACTTCCACCTTTCAGATTTTGTCCTCTTTACTGCAAGTTCAAAATGTGAACATTGTGTTCCTAGTCTCTTTACATGAAATGAAATATTGAAAGGCAAAGAGCAATATTTACTGCGCTTTGTTCTGTTAAACATCCTCCTATTCATCAAATTCATTTCTCATTACTTGAAGTACAAATTGTTGCATTCTTTGGAAAAATGCGACTATTATGATTTATTTTTAATTTCTTCCAGATATGTCAGATCCATTTCCTCCTTCATGAAAATACATTGTTTAGTGGAAACATATATTATTCAGCCTTCTCTAATCTGTGGCCCTCCTGATGTATTGGAACTCCCTTCAGCTCCATCCGTAATTACTACCATCCATACTCATGGGGATGAGAATTGTCCTCCAACACATCTGAAGGGTATTTGGTCAGAGAAGGCTTATATTATTGAATTGTATATCTTTTTCTAGACAAACTTTTTAAAAAAAA
>NW_024841581.1:0-1113 GCF_019175285.1 Sceloporus undulatus
TCTGTGGGGGGGAAAAGAAAGAGGATGGTTAGAATCAGCCTGTGCAGCCCATCACTCACTCCCACAGGCAGGGTTTCTGGGTGCCCCCACTCCCTTCCCTGGGTTCACCTCTACACTTACCTTGCTGCCGGGCTTGGAGGACACGATCCAGGGCACTAGCATCGAGGGCCAAGTGCCCTGGGTCCCCTGGCAGGCGGCGGCTCGGCCCAGGCTCCTCTTCCTGTGCGACGGCGGCAGCAGCAAGGACATGAAGCCCTGCAAAAGGGGAAGGAAAGGCCCAAGTTACCATGCTGGCATGGCAGACGAGGGCACAAGTGTCGTGGGGGCTGCAGGCAGGCAACCCCCACCCCTCACCCTGGGGACCTACCTTCCGCCAGAGGAGCCTGCTCTGGCTGCGGAGGGGCCACAGCAGCTGGTCCTGGCTGTGGCCCGCCCTCGGGGACATCCTCGTCCCCCGAGGATGGTGGAGAGGGCGACCTGGCAGGGTGCCCTCCCTCCCTCCGCCTCCGCCTCGGCTACACGCCTGCAGAAGGGAAGAGGAGGGATGGCATTGGCACCATGCAGGAAGGAGAGGAGGGCAAGGGAAGGGTCAGGGAGGGGAGGACAGGGCATGGCAAGACCTCTGGCTTACCTGGAGGGCGGCGATCTTCCGGTTTGGGCCGATCTCCCCTGATCCACAGGTCCTTCAGCCGCGAGAAGAATGGTGGCTGCCTGTCAACCGGGGGCGCCTCTCCGAAATCCTCAAGGGTTTTGAAGAACGCTGCCTTCAGAGTTTTAAACTTCACTCTGCATTGGTGCAGCGTTCTTTGAAACCCTTGGTTTCGGAGGGCACGAGATGCCTCGAGAATATGCCCCCGGTTGGGCTTGTTGCTGCTAGCCATCACCCTTCTCGCAGCTGCCTGTGGCATCAGGGAGTCTAGGAGGATCCTGACCTCCTCATCGGTCCAATAAGCGATTCGGACCGGGACCCTCCTGCGTGGCTCTGCCATGTTGATTGCCGTCCTGGGGTCTTGCACAGTTGCGCACGGGTATATATGGGCACCTGCGGCTCTGGGCCGTTAGGCCACGGTGGTCCTAGGCCAATGAAAGTTTTCAGAGGAGCAGTTTGAATCT
>NW_024841582.1:0-1113 GCF_019175285.1 Sceloporus undulatus
CCAGAGCCAGTGTGCTAATCCTTTCTGTCAGAGATATTTGCACCAAGCCCCCATTGCATTCAATTTGGTTTCAGATCATTCTCCACCCCCAACCCAAGGAAAGATTCTAAAGTGATTTAAACCTTTTTGAACACTCGGATTCTGCCCCCAAGCAATAATTACAGTATAAATATCTGTCCTGGATGGATGTTCTTTGACATGAGTCCAATTACAGACAGACAGTCTGTGGGGTTATATGGCTAAGCACCTCAATACGCTTGCCAACCCCACTTGTCACAGGAGCTCCAGACTACTCTTCCCATTTTGATTCCTCAGCAATTGGAATCCAGAGCCGTCTAGGTAAAGTATTACCATTATGAAAGTCTTACATCTCTTCACCACTCTCACCTGTTATCTAGTTCTTGTGCATATGTGTGAAGGCTTACGTGTGTGTGTGTGTATTTTGCTATTCGCCCTAAATAAAACAGAAAACCTATTTCAAATGCCTTTGGAGTACTGTGTGCTTCTGGGACTGGTATAGTTGGGCTGAATCCCGAGGTCACTCTTGCCCCAACCAAACTATATCTCTCTTTTCAGCTAAGTAACAAATTCCCTTAAAAGCATCACACTTGTGGGTGTCCTCCCCAGACTCCAGCATTTTGGATAACAAAGGGCCTCTGGAATCAACCATGGAACTAAGCAAGTTCAGGTAGGAAAAGAAACATTAGAGAACAAGCAGGTTTTGTGTCTCCCTTTTCTTCCTTCACAGATATTACTCATAATTTCTGAATAGAACCCCTAAATATGTCTGAAAACAAGGATTTGAGCTGGTTCTCAGAAGTTCACTCAATCCAGTTCTTAAAATCTGTCAGGTTGGTGGCTGCCTCCCAATCCCCAAGGCCCCTCTCCTGGCCCTTCTCAGAGGTCCCTTCCTCTCCGCACAGAGCTAGGCGATCCTGGCTTTGCTCCTGCCTTCCCCTCCTGGCTCCCACAGGCCTGGTCCCCTTCCCTTTCTCCCTCCGCTCTCCAACCTTCCCTCTTGCCCATCTGGACTGCTTTACCATTTCACCTTCAGCATCTCTTCCCACCCTTTCTATTTTTCACATTCCTTCCATCTCTCTATCACAGACAGAA
>NW_024841583.1:0-1113 GCF_019175285.1 Sceloporus undulatus
CCAGGAAATGGTCCGTCCATGACAAGGCGGAGATATTAGTTACCTCCACCCACAGATTCTCCATGTCCATACAAAAGACCATATCAAGTGTATTACCAGCAGAATGCGTGAGCCACAAGACCAGTTGAGATAGGCCCATGGCAGTCATGGTAGCCATGAACTCCCGAGCTGCACCAGATGGACCTTAGCTGGCCTCGAAGGGGATGTTGAGGTCCCCCAGGACAAAAAGCCTAGGGGACTCCAACACCAGCTCTGAGACCAGCTGTGTCAGCTTGGCCAGGGAGTCTGTTAGCGCACGGTGTGGCCGGTAAACCAACAGAATCCCTAAGCTATCTCTGGCCTTTAGAGTCAGGTAAATACATTCAATACAGTATAGGTAGTTTGCTGGACATGGTTCCTGGTTAAGGAAAGGGTGTTCTTATGGATCAAGGCAACACCCCCCCACCCACCCACCTAACCTGGTCTGGTCCTTGACTGAGTACCTGGCAGGAAGGGCCTGTGCCCACACAGCTTCACTTTCAGGCCCAAGCCAGGTCTCAGTGATGCAAGCCAGGTCGCAGTTCTTATCATCCAGTAGATCGTGAACTATGTGGGTCTTATTTTTTACAGACCTGGCATTGCACAGGAGCAGAGACAGGGTTTGTGGTACAGTTGGACTGACCCTCAGATCTCTTTGGTTAGGAGGGTGGATGGAAGGAGAGATAGATATTACGCATCGATCTCACCTTCCCTTCCTATGAGACTCCACTCTCCTACCGCTATATCTCCCCCTGCCCCACACTACTCCAATTGGAGCCCCGCTCACACCAAAACCATCACCTGCTACCTCCCCCAACTGCGGGCTTCCCGCATCCATGAGCTCTCCCCCCCACCAAGCAACACAGCAGCAGAGAATAGATACAGCTCCAATCATTCCTCTGCTGCGACACAGCTAGCAAAGGACTCTCCCCCCCAACACCCTCTACGAGGCTGCACAGGTGCGCAGTTGTGGAGTTGGACCTCCATAGGCAGATTCTCTAGGTTGGTGCGCAGCTGCGCAATCCTAACACCCAACCCAGAGAGACACCCGGCCACAGCAACACAGCAACAATCCTTTGGAGGGCACACAAACAG
>NW_024841584.1:0-1113 GCF_019175285.1 Sceloporus undulatus
ACGGCTTTGGGGCCTCTCTTGCTGGAAGTGACCAAGTGCAGGGCCACCAGGATCCCCCTGCCCACCTGATGGCCAACACAGAGGCCAAGCGGAGGGAGTTGGGCTCCAACAGAAAGAGGCTGCCCAGGAACAACAGCTCTTTCGTAAGTTGCCATCCTGACTATTCGTTTCATCTGTGTCTGGGCTGGCTCATGAAAGCAAGCAGAGAACATACTGTCCCAATTTGGCAGAGAGAGTCCTGGTTAATCCTCTGTCACCTCATTTTTTCAGGGGCTTTGAAAATGTCCTATTTCACTCTCCTCCTCCCACTTTCCCCCTTCTCCTCAGGTCAGTTCAGTTGCGGCAAAATGTGTTCCAAGTTCAAAAGAGTGTGCAGCCCATCTATTAAAAGAGGGGAGAGAGGAGGAGAGAAGGGGGCAGGGTCTTGCCCTTGTCAGGAGTCAGAAGCAAAAACAAACTGCTGTACCATTCCTTGCTTCTGTGATCTTAGAGCTTAGGCTATCTTGACCCCCTTCTGGTGTTGCTTGTCCATGTGTGTCTTGTTTTCCCAATCTGTGAAATGCTGGGGGATATGGAAGAATATCTCTGAACCTAAATTGAGTGTGGGCCCAGTGGCCCTCAAGCCCAGAGTACTCCTCAGAACTGTTTTTTAAAAATGAAATTTGCCTCTGAAATTGGGTGAGATATGACTAAATGCACTATAATTCATTGGTAACTAAATGTACATGTTGGGATAGTCAGTATCCTAATCAGTCAATAATATCTCAGAAATGGCCTAACTTATATTGTATATTGAAATATACAATATCATATTATATCATATTATATATTGAAAGGATCTGAGACAAACTGGATCTCAAAGGATGTAGCTTTTTGCTTGCTTGCAGAATTTAAAGTTTATTTCAGAAATAATATTTGCAATGCACCATGTGCTTTCCTCCCCTTTTGTTTAGTCATTCTCTTGATCAAGGCTATGTTCTGTTGCAGGTGACCTTTGCGGATGTGGCGGTATATTTCACCGAGGAGGAATGGAAATTGTTGACGACAAAGCAGAAACTTATGTACAGTTCTGTAATGATGGAAAATTATGACAATGTGGCCTCTGTGGGTAAG
>NW_024841585.1:0-1113 GCF_019175285.1 Sceloporus undulatus
AACTGTGTCTGTATTCTGTGTATATGTACATGTGTGTGTGTGTGTGTATTTGTGTGAAAATCCAGCCCAGGAAACCCCATGAATGGTTTACCTTGGATAAGAAGTCACACTGTTTAGGCTCCATAGCATAGCGATGCCCCCCCCCCCCCCCGCAGAACCCAGCCAAGGAAACACCATTATAGGCTAACCTTGGGCGGAAAGTCACACTGTCTCGGCTTCATAGCATAGCGATGCAACCCCCCCCCGGCATAGGGACATAGAAAGGATTTTGGGAGTGAGTGCCACCATTGGGAGAGCCTAAGATCCCCCACACACATACAAAAAGAGGAGGGGAAGAAGGCGAGGCACGCATTCTACAGGTTCATTTAGGGGGAAAGAGAGGCAGGACTCCAAGACTTCAATCTACTTCCTCAGATGCATTTGGATGCAATGATGGTGAGAATAATATTAATAATAATAAGAAGAAGAATATGTAGAGAGAGCTTCTAGCACCTTTGGAACTAACTGGAAGAAACACATTGGCAGCATGTGTTTTCCTGGTTGTCAATTTTCCTAGCGTTTTCCTCTGGTGCATTTAGATTCAATAATAACAATAATAATCATCATCATAAGTGGAGAGATATTGCAGCACTTTTGAGAGTTGCCAAAAGAAAGAAAGAAATTGGAGCATGAGCTTTCCTAGACTTCAGTCTACTTCCTCAGATGCATTTGTGACTTACAAAAGATCACCCAGTGGCTTTGTATGGTCCAGTTGGGAATCAAACCCTGGACTCCAGAGTCTTAGTAGTCCAGTGATCAAACCACTATGGATTAGGAGGATTACATAAGGCACCTATGGGCCATTTATGGCCCTGGATCATTGTTTTTTGGTCCTCCCATCCATCCTCCCCAATTCCAAATGTGTTGTTATTGTTATTATTAGGAGGGGAAGGATTTCCTGGAAGCCTCTGTGGTTGCTAGCACACCATACACTGTTTAACATTTATACATAGATACAGATATAGATATAGATACATGTTTTTTCCAATCTGGAAGTGGATTTCCTCCCAGTCACAGTTTGCTTTTCCCATTAAGGCAGGTTCTGGTTTCCCACTAATTTATTTATTTATTTAT
>NW_024841586.1:0-1113 GCF_019175285.1 Sceloporus undulatus
GTTTTGAGGTCCCCCAGGATGGCAACCCTACCTAAACTGCAAATCCCAAGATTCCATAGGATGGAATTAAAGAGGAACCATAACACTACAATTATGTAGTGTGAATGGGCCACATGAAAACTGCTGAACCAAATAAAAGATCGACCTAGTCCAGCATTCCATTTCCTACAATGGTCAAAAGCCCTGGAAGGTTCACAGAGAGGATGAAGCAACAGCCCCCTGCATCATGTATAGTCTGTTCCCAGCACTCTGTATCTGTACAGGATGATTTCGTCTAGTGACCACCCTTGAACTAATTAACTTATCTGTTACAATAATTTATACTCTGCCTTCCTGTCATCAAACAGTACTCAAGATATCTAACATTCAAAAAACACAAGAAATCATCCATAACAATTAGAATAATTTTAGCAATAAAAAAGAGACCCTGAAGTTGTAAAGTTAAACACATCAAACTTAGTACACAAACCAAGGATAATAAAAAGCCAGTTTTAAATAGAACAGCTTTCATCATATGGGAGAAACTAAAAAGGGAAGAGAAAGGAAAGGGAGAAAAGGTGATCTTCTTGAATTCCTTGATTAAAGTGAAGCTACAGAAGAGGCCCTCATTGAATTTGGCACCCACTGCTATAAATATTATTTGCTAGGCAATTCTGTGACAAACCTGCAAGGCAGATTGGGGATAAAGATGCACTCATTTTCACAGAATTTGAAATGTCCAGAGAACCATCAAATGAGCTTTTGGGGGACCAGCTGTTGTGACCTGATGGGGCCAGTGGACTTGCATGGCTGAGCTGGGATCTAAACCCTGGTGTCCCATTGTCCTAGTCCAGTACTTGGGCCACTACACCATGCTGGATCCTCCACTGCACTCAAAGGTACAGTACTCAGTTATTATTTGTTGTTGTGTACTGTCAAATTGTTTCCCACCTTATGGGGACCCTAAAGCAAACCTTTCCTAGGGTTTGCTTGGCAAGATTTGCTCAGAGGAAGTTTGCCATGGCTTTCTGCTGAGGAGGGTGAGAGAGTGTGACTTGCTTGAGGTCACCCAATAGGCAGGGAATCGAATCCTGGTCTCCAGAATCCTAGTCTAACACACAAACCACACCTACA
>NW_024841587.1:0-1113 GCF_019175285.1 Sceloporus undulatus
GTGACACATGCCTCCTTTGGGTCGATGCAGAGGTGGGCATCCCCTTCATCCCTCTGCACCAAACAAAGCCCCCTGGTCCTAGCATAGATTCACTGCAGCTCCCCTACACAACAGAGACTCCATGCCTTCTTAGAGTGGTGGGGGATTAGGGGATGGGGAATTGGAGAGGGCCCTGGTTATCTCCCTGTAGCTCAGTACTTCTCAAATAGTGTGGCGGGCCCCCCAGGCTCCGTAAAGGGGGCTTGTTTGACCTCGACAAACAATTTTATAGACAAATGATACTATTTACAGTCACGCGGGGGGTGCGAAATGTTTTCTTCTTCCTAGGGGGAGCATGACAGAAAATAATTGAGAAGCACTGCGGTAGCAGGATGTGAAATGAGTGCATCATAAATAAATAAATAAATAAATAAATAATCTGCCGAAACCTCCAGAGGTCCCCAGTGCTTTTCCCCAGCATCAGCCCCCTTTCCCAAGAAGGCTCCATCTGCACTATAGAAATAAGGCACTTTGAGACCGCTTTAACCGCTCAGTGCTATGGAATCCTGGGATTTTACCTTTGGACACTTAGCCTTCTCTGCCAGAGAGCTCTCATGCCACAACAAACTACAAATCCCAGGATTCCACAGGATGGAACCAGGAGAGTTAACAGACTTTAGAACTGGATTATTTCTGCAGTGCAGGTACAGCCTGAGTTGGTTGTAAAAGGATAGAAGCACCCAATTCTTGTTTTTACCCTCCTAATAATGGTTTTCCTTTAAAAAAATTAAGTAATTTCTTTTAGTCTCTAATCATTCTTCTTGTTGTTTGTTTGTTTCTATGTTTGTTTGTTTGTTTGTTTCATTCTTGGTAATATGAGTTATTCTGGTCTGTCTCCTTCCTTCTTCCCTGAAAATCTATTAATAAGGAAAACTGGGGAGACTTTTAAAACCTCCCAAAGGAGCCACTTTTGGCCTTTTTTTGGGGAGACTAGCCTCCTCTTAGGAGCCAAAGCCTGATGTTTATGAAAAGTAAGAATAAGGCTTGTATTAAAACTCTCCTCCCATTTCTGATCCCTTTTAAAACCCATGTTCCCCAGAAGGAGCAGAGCTGTGTAAGAAAACCCTCTCAGAA
>NW_024841588.1:0-1113 GCF_019175285.1 Sceloporus undulatus
TTTGCAACAGAGCATCCTGGACAAGGCAGTGCTACTTTCATGCACATTCTTCAAAGTGTCCCAGACAGCTTTAGCACTAGTCTTAAGCCTCACATGATTAATCTGGTTAGGCTCAACAGTGAGTAAAATTGTAGCTCGTGCCCTCGAATCATCAGCACGTGTAGCATCAGTAGGACCTTGTTCCACCACATGCCAGAGACCCTCACGGATCAACAGCGCTTCTGTGTAAACAGCCCAAGAGCTGTAATTGTTGTTGTTTAGCTTGGGAAATCTTGCTGCTGCCTCCATGACTCAAAGCAAATGGCAAAACAGCCAAGAGTCCCAGCAAAATGTCCAACACTGTTATCTTCCCATTTGCCTCCCGGCACAGGACAGATGAACAACACAGAACAAACTTACAGCTGGAAGAAAAACTCCACAGCAGACTCTCAGTGGAACAGGAACATCAGCAACAGCAGACCCTCCAGAAGACCATCTCAGCACACCAGCTTGGCAACCATCTCGGCAACCATCTCAGCAACCATCCTCTGCTACCACTTGTTACAGAAAAAAAGATCTTTGGGATGGTTGATGTTACCGGTGGTTCTGGACTGGTACCAACTGGAACAGATGCAGTCTTCTCAGCTACTCAATAACAAAGTAACTTCAACACAGATTTTCACTCAAATGAGGGTTTATTGACTTTGTTGCTATTTACACTTTACAGCAGGCTACTATACATCTATATTCTTTCAGAGTCCATGCTAGAAGCTTGAATGTGACATCAGTCTTTGTTCTCTCAAAAGATCAACCTTCCCACCAAGTGGACACACCTCTTTCCCATGAAGTCACCATACTACATAAAAGCATAACAATAATACATTTGTTTATATTATGTATCAGCACATGTCCTTGAAGACTTGCTCTTCCAGGCCTAGGCTTTCTGGCCTGCAACAGGAACCATTTTAAACCTTAGTTAACCATTGCCACATCTGAACATTTTCAATACAATTTAGAAATATATTTTAACAACACCTATCACCTGAGTGATGTAGTCAATTAATTTCATTATCCAGTTTTCACAACCATATGCAGAAACTGGAAATATGATGATATGGACAGTTTTAACTTCAG
>NW_024841589.1:0-1113 GCF_019175285.1 Sceloporus undulatus
TTTCTGAAATCTCCATGAAAACAAACTTTGGAATTTCCAAGGTTATCATTTTAAAAAAACAATTACTTCATATTAAAGGTTTATCAGTAATTTAATTGCAGGCAGACTAAACTCGCCACCACCTCCTCCTAGATTAGAAGATCCTGATGGTGTTATTTCTGTTCTTTCTGCTCACCATAGTTGAGTTGTACATAAGGGATATCCATGGGGGTATTAAAAGAAATACAACACATTACTGAATGATGTGCTCCCTTACTTAGCACATCATTCAGTAATGTGCACATCATGCAGCACATCGCTGAATGATGTGCTATGTTACTCTGAGTTAAAATGTAGTCATTTATTAGACTGTTTTTAGTATGCAAGCATGTAGTAATATTTATGTTCTGTTAGATGATTTCAATTTGGCATCAACCAGTTAAGTTAATTATTTTTAAGATGCTTTTTACACTTATGAACATAAGCGTTATATTACATTTTTCAATTTCAGATAAAACTCAAGAGGAGAGGATATGTGCCTTGGAGGCAAAAGTCCAGCTCCTAGAGAGCATTTTGAGGCAGAACAGTATGTACAATAATACATAGTTCTTTAAACATGGATAATATCCACTATAGCTCATTAATTCTTGCCTTTTCCCTTGTATTAGTGACAGACCAGAAGAATGAGGAGGACCCAAAGGAACTGTGATATCTTCCTGCTTCACCTTTTTTTAAAAAAAACAGCACTATTATTACATTTCAAATCACTTATTTGTCATGGTTGCAATTTGTAATGTTATTTATTTTCATGTATTACTGTTTACAGAGTTCTGTTTTTGGTTATTTATGTATAGTGTTAATTCATTTATTTATATTGTTTTCAGAAGTTTATTAAATTATGTTTATAATTGTTTTGAATATATATTTCTGTAATAAATATTTTATAAAATGCTTTGAATAATTTCTTGTTATGTAGTATTGAAAATATTTCTTGGCAAACAGGTAAAAACATTTCTCCTACATAAATTAACTGAATATTTATTTGGGGAAAACAAATTGATTACATATACATATCAGTCCCAAAAATTTATAGTGTACTGTTTCAAAAATTATTTATTTTCGATATACAAAAGT
>NW_024841590.1:0-1113 GCF_019175285.1 Sceloporus undulatus
AGCCTATTATATAACAAATCGTATCCCTTTCAGGTAATATTTCCTCTGAATCTACTATCACCACACACAATCCCAGCCCCTCCCATCTGAAGCTGGTGGCTCAGACCTCTCTTCAACCTCTTTCTGAGGTTTCTCTCTGCTAACTCTCCTCTTTAAATTGACAGATTTTTTCTTCACAGAGTACTTACTTTTCCCATATGCTTCCACTGGAATAGGTTGGACGTTTCGTCTACAAACCATTCCTGTCAAGTTTGATTGCTGCTTGTCAGGCCGATGTTCCAAAGGGTCTCTTTCACACTTTCCCCCTTGGAAATCATTCTCTGTACAGCAATGATTTAGGTCTCCTAAAGAAATCTCAACAAAGAGGAAAGAGTTTTAACGATTCAATAACCTTCCCAAATTTTTCATTACACATCAGTACTTATCTTCATTCCCTCTTTGGGTTGCCTAGAGAGTGCATCAGCTGCAACATTTTCTTGAGTTTAAGTATGTTGCCTATTGAAATCAAAATCTTGGAGAAAGAGACTCCATTGTAGTAGTTTCCCATTATTATCTTTAATGTGATTCAACTAACATAGGGGCGAATGGTCTGTTCATAACACAAACCTTCCCATAGATAAGATTTCAATTTCTATAAAGCCCAGACCATTGCTGAGCGCTCCTCCATTGTGGCCATATATTTCTCCTGGGGCAACAACTTTTTGCTCACAAACATGACGGGATGATGCTACCCATCTGTACCTGTACAGTTCGCCTGCACCATATGCGGACGCATTATACATGACTTTCATCTTAGACTAAAGCCACGCTGCAATACAATGAATGGTGCTCGAGCCTATGCGTTATTTGCCTTATGCCGAGGGGGGGGGGTTGTCTGGAACAGAGTCCAGGTCCAGGTCCACTGTACCTACAAAAGCTCCCCGAGAAGAAATAGTCCAATTTACCTTGACATGGTAACTTTTTTTGGTCAGCTCTGACAGTGGCACAGCTAGGTAGTGAAATTTGGAATACATGCCCTGTAATACCCCACCAAGCCTCACAGCCCCTCACTGTTGGCCTTTCGCATGCAGGCAAAGACATTTTTATTTAAACAGGCCTTTAAAGATCTGGAAG
>NW_024841591.1:0-1113 GCF_019175285.1 Sceloporus undulatus
TGTATTGCAAAGGTGTAACACAAGCCCAAGCACACTAACAGACAGGCTGTGCTGTCTCCAAAATAACAAATAATATAGATCCCATCATTTAATTAAGTCATGTTTTGCTTTGGAATAATTATCTTTTATACCTGATAGAAAAACAGGATTTAGACAACCAATATTCCTGGATTTTCAGGGTCATAAAGTCCACAAACAGCATTTATCATGATTCTCCAAATACAAGCATCCTTTTGCAAAAACATCATTTCATTAAGTCATGTTTTGCTTTGGAAAACTATATCTTCTACATGACAGAAAATAGGGTTTGGGACACTCAATCCTTGTGAGTGGCCTACCCTCCCATTCCTTCCCACCCCTTCTGACCCCAAACAGCATTTACTCAAAGGGTCTCTGGCCCTTCCAAACCTTATTTAGTTGAATACCTTCATAGACATATTAAGAAATAGCAAAAGGTTTTTCCCCAAACAGGCTTTATCTGAATAGGCTAATGAACGCATGTAGAATTCTGTAGATACCATAGATATAAGCACATTATTTAATTTGAATGAACAGTGTTCTCATGACCCCCTGGTAACCCTAGAAATAGGCTTTTTTAGAAATCCAATCTTCATTTGTAACACCTCAACCATAAAATGTCTAAACATCCTTTGCTAAGCATCATTTGGAAAACTATATCTTCTACTTGACAGGAAAAACAGCATGGTCCTCAGAAAAACAAGAAGTTAGACACTCTATATCCTGGGTTCTCAGGGTCATGAAATTATACACAAACACTATTTTGTCAGAGGGTCTCTGGCCCTTCCAAACCTTATTTAGTTGAATACCTTCATAGACCCTTATATAGAATATAGACATATCAAGAAATAGCAAAAGGTTTTTCCCCAAACAGGCTTTATTTGATAAGTTCTTATAAGAACATTGATACATAGGAATTTATTGTTTACAGATCATAGAAAGATGTCTCTGTTTAATTACAGTTTCTACATATTTTAATATTGATTTATCTGAAGGCTTCAATAATGCTTTTAAGACATCAATAGCATGTTCAGATTTACTTAAAATCAAAACAGTATTTAATATAGAATCAATACCTTTCTTTGTCAAGATCAT
>NW_024841592.1:0-1113 GCF_019175285.1 Sceloporus undulatus
GAGAAAGACCTGGGTTCAAGTCTTCTCCTGCAAGGGATTGAGAGCGACTTTCTACAAAGGATTTTCTCCAGCTTTGCAAAATGGAGATTATTATACTAGCTTCCCGAGAGAGTGACAAACAGAAGATCCTCCTTTAACCATATTACACCGAGAGAGTACAATGCAACTTCATCTAGACTAGGCTATACATATTAACATATTTAATAATATAGACTTGCGATGGAAAAAAAACTTTTTTCAAGTTGTACTAGTTTTAATGTTTTTGGGGGGTGCTGAATTAAAACAACAACAATACAGATGTCGTACCAAAAAAAGCTCTTTTACAAATTCGGTATTTGTATCAGTTCGGTTGTTGTTTTTATGAGTTCGGCTTTGATTAATGAGGACAGTAAAGTTCCAGTGCGAGTTCTTGTAGTTCTTTTAAAGGGATTTTTGCGTTTCATATCAGCGAAATACAGTGTTTTGAAAGTCTTTTGGAAGACTTTAACCTCTTTCTTACACTTTGCAGGATGATTATTTGTAAAATGGAGTAGTTCAGTCCCATATTATAACACAGAAACCTCAAAGCAAGTTGTAGGGGGAAAGACTCTGTGTTGCGGAGCAAATCCACATTCATATAAAACCAGCATATATGTTTTTTAAAATGTTTTAATGACCCTCAGGTTTTCAAGCCGGTGTAATATATCCTGCAATTATAAACCAATAACATTCGGGGGTAAAAACAGCAACAACGCTGCACCAACTAACTCTGCTTTAAAGTCTACTTGAAGCCAATAGCATTGAAATCCAACATACTTTTCGAAAGCTCCCTACTGAAATAAAAGGATGGGACTGCATTAGGAAGACAGAAACAGGCAATAACTTAAACTTGCCTACAGTTTCTGGTTGCTAGAAAGAAGGGGGGGGGATCCATAGTCATTTGACACTGAAATAGAAGATATTTGCAAGTTTTACATGCAGTGAAAAAGTGGGGGGGGGGGGGTTGGGGAACCTATGGAGTGAATCAAGACTTGATGGTTTCTAATTTTAAATCAAATTTAATACAGAATAGAGGCAACTCTGTGGTCTGAATCGTCCAAAAATTCAAGTTGTAGTTCAGGTTCATCTGCCTAT
>NW_024841593.1:0-1113 GCF_019175285.1 Sceloporus undulatus
GCTGCATGGTATTTTAGGTCCTGACGGATTACACGTATATGTTTGTTGCCATGGAGGGAGTCAAGCAGATAGCTTGCAAAAGCCACAGATGGTAAAACTTCACTACTGCCAACAGATGTGGATGGTTTCTTTCTCTTGTCCAGAAAGTCTTTGAGTGCATACTCCATTATCTCAAGAGCTGGTAAAACCCATGTAATAGAAGCATCATCACTACTAAGTACAGTAGTGCATTCTTTGACTATGGTCAATATATGGACCAGATATGCGTTATGGACCACTGCATTGGCTGAACATTCAACTTTGTTGAGACTCGTTCATGTATCATTGTCGTCTTTTGCTCTAAGAAGTGCTCCAGCATGTTCAGAGTGCTGTTCCAGTGAGTAGGAACATCCACAAGAAATTTGTGCTCTGGGAGACTATTCTTTCTCTGCAACAGACGGATGGCTTCTGTTGCTGCAGATGAGCTTCTGAAGTGGGAACAGATTTGCTGAGCCACATCCATTGCTTCCTGCACAGCAGCATTGCTCTTATCTTTGAACGCATTCCGAATTATTAGATTCATGCAGTGTGCAATACATGGCACATGACTCACAGCCTTTGGACGAACATATTTCAGGTAGTTGGCTGCATTATCTGTAGCCAGGCATCCTAATTCGATTTGCAAAGCTGTAAGCCACTTGTCAGTGACAGCTTGCAGTTTTTCAGAAATGTTTGAAGCTGTATGTGATTCTGAAAAAAGAGTGAGGGTTGCCTGATGTCTCTTCAGGGTGTTCTCACTGTTACTTGAAACCCAGCAAGCAGTAACACATAGGTATGATTTCTTCTGATTGCTGGTCCTGCAGTCACTGGTAAAGTGGGCAGCACTACCAACAGTTAGGCACAATTCTTTGCTGATACATTTGGAAATATCTTCCTCTAGTTTTGGAAAGGCAGTGTTGCAAAGAAAGTGTCGTGTGGGTACCTCATATCCAGGGCACATCTCATGGAGCAACAGGTGGGATTCTTCATGCTCAACCAATGAAAAAGGCAACATCAGAAATGAAATGAAACGTGAAACTGCAGCATAACCCCTAATTGCTTTGATGCTTTTAGGAGGAAACTTTTGAGACAAGG
>NW_024841594.1:0-1113 GCF_019175285.1 Sceloporus undulatus
AACTTTTTCATATTTTTGGTTAGCCTGTTCATTGATGTGATTGGTTTTATTGAGCTTGATCTCTGGCAGGTCCATCTTCTCTTCATGCTTCAGGGCTCTGTTCTCAATAGACTTCACGGTCCATTCACGCTCATCTTCAGCTTTCTTGACTTTCTCCAACTTTTGCAAGGCTGCAGCAAGGTGCTCCTGGGCCTGGTCCAGCTCTTCCTCAACTAGTTGAATGTGCTGATTTAGGGATGCCACTTCTGCCTCAGCCTGTTTGCGGGCGCAGTGCTCAGCCTCGACCTCCCTCTCCAGCCTCTCGGCTCTCTCATCGGTCTTGTCGGCATGCTGCTGCAGCACCTGGATCTTGCACTTAGATGCCTCAGTGGTGATCACTCCAGCCATGGCCCATTCTCCTCCATTCAGCTGCGCCTCGCCTGCTGCCAAGAGGTTGCAGTGCAGACCATATCCGTTTTGATTTTAATTCTGAATGTTCTTCTTACAGATGTTTGAATTTCAGTAAAAGAAGAAGGAAATTCAGCATGCCCTTCTATAATTTCCTCATTTTTCCTTGCAGAATATCTTTGCTCAGACACCTCACAGCTCTGCCCCAGTTACAATGAGAATACTATACATGTTTAATTGGAAGTAATTGGATAAATCCCTATTTCAAAGAACTCATTTTGCACATTGGTTTGAAAATGCAAAAAATTAAGGATGTTCACTTAAAATGAAAAACAGAACCAATGTCTTCATCCTCATAATCAGCGGTGACAATACTGCAAAAATCATAAGCCGATATGGGCACTTGTCTTTCCCAAATCCATGAGTATATGTAGATAACTGCCATTGCCTCTGAGGAAGAACAGCCAGGTACACATAATAATAATAATAATAATAATTTATAGACCGCTATTCCGCAATGATCATAGCGATGTACTGTAAAATTGCAACACAATACAAAAAATTGCAAGGCCTCTCTCCCCCTCAAGATGGTGGTTGGAGGAGGGCTCTTTGTCTTCCAGGCCTGGCCTCTCTCCCCCTCAAGATGGCGGTTGGAGGAGGGCTCTTTGTCTTCCAGGCCTGGCCTCTCTCCCCCTCAAGATGGCGGTTGGAGGAGGGCTCTTTGTC
>NW_024841595.1:0-1112 GCF_019175285.1 Sceloporus undulatus
TTCCAGTGTACTAAGTCCACAGTTCCAACCACTACATCACCCAGGATTTCATTTTATTACCCCATGGGGGACAGGTCATAGAATCATAGAGTTGGAAGAAACTCCAAGGGCCATCCATTGCAACTCCCTGCCATGCAGGAACTCACAATCAAAGAATTACCAAAACATGGCCATCCAGACTCTGTTTAAAGACCTCCAAAGAAGGAGGCTCCACCAAAATCTCCATTGAGGGAGTGTGTTCCACTGTTGAACAGCCCTTACTGTTAGGAAGTTCCTCCTAATGTTGAGCTGGAATCTCTTTTCCTGTAGCTTGCATCCATTTTTCCGAGTCCCAATCTCTGCAGCAGCAGAAAACAAGCTTGCTCTCTCCTCAATGTGACATCCCTCCAAATACTTAAACAGGGCTATCATATCACCTCTTAACCGTCTCTTCTGCAGGCTAAACATCTCCATCTCCCTAATTCTTTCTTCATAAAACATGGTTTCTGGTTTCCATGCCCTTCACCCTTTTGATGGCTCTCTTTTGGACATGCTCCAGCTTCTCAACATCCTTTTTTAATTGTGGTGCCCAGAAATGGATACAGTATTCCAGTAGTCCTTGAACCAAACCCCAGCAGATACCAAGGGCCCACTGTATCAGTTAGATCAGCGCAGGAGAGACTGCCCGAAAAGGATGGCCTGCTGGTGGCCTAATTTCCTCTGGAGGGAAGCCTCAGCTGCCAAACCACGCAGCTTCCCTACAGAGGAAAAAGAACCCGGGAAAAAATGGGTTCTTTTTGAGCCGCAGGGGCAGAATAACCAGTGCACTACTGGCACACTCATTACGTGAGCACTGCATGGCAAAGTGCAGGTGCTGCGCGGCACTTACATAACAGTGACTGCCCATGTACACAGGGCACCGCCATTGTTACACCGCCCGCATGAAGAAGGGTTAGGGGCCGTGCAGTTGCCGCACGGTCCTTAACCCTAGAATTGGCGCCGGTATGCTGCTTGTTGGCGGTATGTACCACACCATAGTTACTTAATATCAGTTAGCAAGTTGTGTTGCATTTATTTATTTATGTATTTATACCCCGCTCTTCAGCCCTAAAGGCTCTCAGAGCAGCTTACAG
>NW_024841596.1:0-1112 GCF_019175285.1 Sceloporus undulatus
ATGTCCTCTCGCTTTGCCAGTAATGGCGGACAGGCTGCTAGAGTTCATCCAGGGGTCATTAAGGGTTATCATGGATTCCAAAATTTATATCGAGCAGCATGGGTAACATTAGGGTGCCTCTGCCCTGTAGAAATAATGCAGTTCAGCACCACTTTAACTGCCATGGTGCCAACAGAATCCTGGGATTTGTGGTTTTGCGGGGCACCAGCACATTTTGGCAGAGGAAACGAAAGATCTTGTAAAGCTAGAAATTCCAGGATTCCATTTAGGAAAGGCTAGTCCAGTCCCTTGTCCTGATTAATGTGTGGGATGGTTCATTTGTTGTTAACTGCCCTCAAATCAATGCCGACTCAGG
Source organism: Sceloporus undulatus (assembly GCF_019175285.1). Lineage (NCBI taxonomy): Eukaryota > Metazoa > Chordata > Lepidosauria > Squamata > Phrynosomatidae > Sceloporus > Sceloporus undulatus. The sequence goes on from NW_024841596.1 coordinate 356, forward strand.
GCGACCCTATGGATGAGATGTCTCCAAGACCCCCTGTTCCCCACTGCCCTGTTTAAGTCTTGTAGATTCATGCCCATGATTCCCTAATTGAGAGTATCCATCTGGCGTGTGGTCTTCCCCTCTTTCTATGGCCCTCCACCTTTCCTAGCATTATTGTCTTCTCCAGTGAGTCATGCCTTCTCATCATGTGGCCAAAATACAACAGCCTCAGTTTCGTCATCTTGGCTTCCAGAGAGATTTCTGTTCTAAAACTTATGTGTTTGTTTTTTTTGACCATCCACACCATCCTCAGCACTCTTCTCCAGCACCACATCTCAAATGAGATTATTTTCTTTGTGCCTGCTTTCTCTGCTGTTCGTCTCTCACATCCATACATGGCCATAGGTAATACAATGGCTTGGATGATCCTCACTTGAATCTTCATTTGTGTATCTTTACCCTTTAGGATCATGTCTACTTCTTTCAGGGCTGCTCTTCCCATTCCTAGTCTTCTTCTTATTTCTTCACTGCAGTCTCTGTTCTGACTAATGTTTGATCCAAGATATAGGAACTATTTTGATTTCCACATTATCTAGGTTGAATTTATGGTGTTTCTCCATGGTCAATATTTTTGTTTTCTTTATATTCACCATTAAGCCTGCCTTTGGACTTTTATCTTTGACCTTCCTTAATAATTGTTCCAAGTCTATAATGTTTTCTGCTAGCAGCATGGTGTCATCTGCTTATCTTTGGCGGGTTACACACCGCCATTTAGTAC
>NW_024841597.1:0-1112 GCF_019175285.1 Sceloporus undulatus
ATGAGAGCCACCATTAAAAGCATTGAAATCCCCTTTGGGGAGTCCCAGTCTCCTGCCTTCAGAGAGAGTGGGCCATGCCTAGAAGGACTGCTCCCCACCTTAATGGCAGTGGTCAAAGGAAAGCAGCAGCAGCAGTAAACCCAAGCCAGGCCCAGCCAGACCTCAGTGCAGCAGTGAAGCCTAGTGGTTCCAGGCCTTGTCTCTCTGCTGTCTCTTCACTCCACTCCCTCTCTCTCCTTCCTGTCTGTTTTTCTGTCTCCTTCTCCCTCTAAAACTCTGCTTCTCTCTCACTCTTCCGCGCACAGAGCTAAATAGAGAAGCAAAAGCACCTCCTCTTCTTGAGGCTGATCAATGGGGACAGAGGACCTGGAAGACCCCGCCCCCTGCCACAGACTCACATTTTGTGTTCTGGTGGCCATTTTGTGCTTCTTGTGATTCTGGGGAATAATGTTCCGGAACCTTCTCTGAGGCCTCAGTTGAACAGAGGCTCCTCTTTCTGTCCTGAGGCTCCAGAGTCAGAAGGAGGCCAGGCTCCTTGGGCCAAAAGGAAGGAAGAGTGTGGCTTTTTTGTGTCTTTTGTGTCTCTTTTCAGATAGAATTTTCTTACACAGCTCTGCTCCTTCTGGGGAACATGGGTTTTAAAAAAGGACCAGAAATTGGGAATGATAGTTTTAATACAAGCCTTATTATTCTTTATAAACATTGGGCTTTGGCTCCTAAGAGGAGGATTGCCCCCCAAAAGGCCAAAAGTAGTTCCTTTGGGAGGTTTTTAAAGTCTCTTCAGTTTTCTTATTAAGAGATTTTTACTCATGATGGAAGCTGACAAACCAGACCATCTCATGTTACCAATAATGAAACAAACAAACAAACATCAACAAAAATAAGGATTAGAGAGAAAAACAAAGTGCTTAGTTTTTGAAAGTAAAACCATTATTAAGAGGGGGAAAACCAGACTTTGGTGCTTCGACCCTTTTACATCCAGCTCAGGCTGTATCTGCACTGCAGAAATATTCTAGTTCGAAGCTGCTTTAACTCTCCTGGCTCCTTCCTGTGGAATCCTGGGATTTGTAGTTTGTTGCGGCACCAGAGATCCAGAGCCACCCCAAGGCAAG
>NW_024841598.1:0-1112 GCF_019175285.1 Sceloporus undulatus
TATTCAGGTGAGAACTGCAAAAGACAATAAAGGGCTGAATTAGATCCTATGAAGGAATTGGGTTCTATTCCTTTGCAGCAGATTGAAGGCAAACCCTTCCCTTTCCCCTTGGAAAGGATCCTTTCCTGAGGACTAGAGAGATGATTGAATGATACTTTACATTACAGCCTGAATTGAACTCTCACCCTGGCAATCCCCAGCGTCATGCATTTTGTTTTCTTGTGCTCCACTGCCACTTAACGCCAACTCCTCCTCCTCCTCCCCCCCCCCCAGGACCTGACAGCCACGTCCTGCAAATCTCCAAGGTACTTGAGAAAGGGAATATATCCAGGGGTAGCTTTAAAGTACATACAGTATCATCCAAAATCCACAAAACAGTGATACTTCTATTGGACCAACCAAAATACATAAAATACAGGGTTGCAAGCTTTCAAAGCTCCACTTGCTTCTTCCTTCGGCAAAGGCGTTAAAAACCTTACAGGAGAAAGGGGGGGGGGGTCATAGCCCTAGATTGGGTCAAGATCTTGTAGTTGTTGTGCTCAATTCAGATGGTAATGGAAGGGCCTCAAAGGCAGTAGCTTTTTGTCTTGCTAATGAAATTTAAAGTTTCTTTCCTGTACTGAATCTCCCCAAACCCAAATGGCCAGACAAAGGAGGGGCCACCTGCATGAATACTTTTTGTTTGATGAAGAAGCCAGTGGAGCTTTGAGAGCTTGCAACGTGTATAATGTGCATTTTGGTTGGCCCCATAAAGATATCACTGTTTGGTGGCTTTTGGGTGATACTGTATTTTGGGGGAGTGAGTCCATATCCAAAAGTGTCCCTGCTAAATCTAGTGTTCCTCATCTCAGTCTTTGTCTCTTTACTAACAAATCCTTGTAGTATCCTACCTCAATGGGGTCTTTCCTCTCTCCAGTATCAGATTGTATCCTGGTTTTTCTGGGGGGGGGGACATCACCCTTTTTCATTTGCTTAGGAGCTTTGACCTGCCCACCAATGACCCAGGGCAGACATTAGTGGCCCTTTTTAATGTACAGTATCTTTTGTGTCCTTCAGTGGATGGATTTAACACAACAAAAAGTGAGGGGAGATTATGATGGGAATAAATGGCC
>NW_024841599.1:0-1112 GCF_019175285.1 Sceloporus undulatus
TTGGTGGAAATACTTCAGCCAAAAAGGATTATCACACCGGCTCTTAGGTCCTTCTTGGCTCTGAATTTTGGTCCCATTCAAAGCCAGTGTATAGCACAGTCTGAAGGCGACACTCCCAGAGTTCAATAATAACATAGCAGAGTACAGTAGCAAATCTCCAGATATAGGCATTGGCAATGCATTAACCACTTTCCACACTTAAAAATAACTCACAGACACAGTTGATTTCCTCCATGTCCTTATAGGTTCTTTAGCTTGAATTGCAATAGAAAACAAATATGTACCAGCTCTTCTCTCTGACTTTCATCAACTTCACAATCTCTTGTACACACAACTCCAACCCACATCAATCCGCATGTGAGCTCTATACTGTATTGGTTGTGAGTCATCTCCTGGTGCCTCACAGCATGAAGCATCCTCTGCAGTTAGCTTGCATCATGCCATGTGCTCTGACTTATCACTCTATGGCAGTCTCACAGGAAATGATGCCACTTTTCAATCAAAGGATTTTTACATATACATATTGGAATATTTTTCAACGGCCTGACTATCTGCTTCTACTGATTTCCTCATGACAGTTCCCCTTCAATTTCTTCTTTGGTAGCTCTGAGTAAGGATACAATCATTATATGGATTTGGGGGCATCTAGAAGAGGGTCATGCTCAGGTCACTCACACCAACATTATTAATTTAATCTCAAATAGGGAGGGATGAACGTGGGGCTAAATCTTGGGGTAACCCTTTCCTCTCTTAACACTGAGATTCAGTCTTCTCTGTCATTGTCCTCCTTTACAGAAGAATTTGTCAATCACGAGAGAGTCCACACAGGAGACAAGCCACATAACTGCCAGCATTGTGGGAAAGGTTTTTCTTCAAAGGCACACCTAGTGACACATCAGAGAGTCCACACAGGAGAGAAGCCACACAAATGCCAGCATTGTGGGAAATGTTTTTTTTCCAAGTCATACCTAGTGAGACATCAGAGAGTCCACACAGGAGAGAAGCCACACAAATGCCAGGATTGTGGGAAATGTTTTTCTGACAAGTCAGCCCAAGTGAAACATCAGAGAGTCCACACAGGAGAGAAGCCACACAAATTCCAGAAATGAACT
>NW_024841600.1:0-542 GCF_019175285.1 Sceloporus undulatus
CATTTAACCAAATCCACCTCAGAATCGACCAAATAATAGGAATAATAATTATTAGTGGGTTTTTCAGGCCTTGTTCTGGAAGAGTCCATTCCTGATGTTTCGCCAGCATCTGTGCCTGGCATTTTCAGGGAATGCTGGCATGGAAGAGAGTGGGGCTTATAGACTCTGGTTTATGGGGAAGGGACTTAAATGTTCATTCAGAGTCTCCATTGAGTTAATGATCTCTTCTCTGCTGGGAATCCCCTGACTCTGGGTGGTTTCATTTCCATTTGATGGGTCTGGATTTTGGTGTTTTTCAGGACTGGTGGCTAATCTTTGGTCCAAAACACGCTGCAGAAGCAATCCAGTCTGAGACCGCTTTAACTGCGCTGGCTCAATGCTAGGGATATAGGGTTAGCCTGTTTGTTTGTTTGGCTGTTTATTTATTTGTTGGCTTATCTTTTCATTTCCTCATTTTTCTATGCATATATGTCCATGTCCTTATCTTTAATCTTAGTTTCTTTCCCATCTGCATTTAATTCCTTTTCTTTCTATATATCCTT
>NW_024841600.1:642-1112 GCF_019175285.1 Sceloporus undulatus
CTTTCCTTAACCTTCCAGAATACTCTCCTCCTTTTCCTTCTTTTCATCCTCTCCTTGTGATCCCTTCTCTTTTTTTACGCCTCTTCAAAAGGCATGGCAACCATTTCAGTCAATTCCCTTTCAGAGAGTATTCTCCTATGGTTCCCTATGGCCAAGTATTCTCTAGTGATTCCCTATGGGCAAGAATTCTCCTATACAGGTATTTCCCTGTGGCAAGTATTCCCCAAGGATTCTTTATGAGAAACTATTCTCCAATGATTCCCTTTGGGAAAATATTCTCACCTAAACAGTAGGAAAAACGTCCTGACTATTGTCTCCTAATGATAGGAGGGTCGAGGGAGAACTGAATAGGGATTTGGGGAGCAGTAGTCAAAAATAATCCAGTTTGACTCTTCATCCACACTGCAGGAATAATCCAGTTTGACACCACTTTAACTGCCATGCCTCAATGCTATGGAATTCTGGGTAGT
>NW_024841601.1:0-1112 GCF_019175285.1 Sceloporus undulatus
TATTTTAGCCTTCTCTCTCAGAGAAGCAAACAGCAAACTACTGCACAACCCAGGATTTCTATCAGATGGAGCCACAGCACTGTCAAGCTGCATTATTTCTACAGTGCGGACGCACCCAAAGTTAAACCTACACTGGAAACGTGGGCTGTATCTACACTGTGGAAATGAATGCAGTTTGACGCTGCTTCAAGCACAGTGGCTCAGCGCTACAGAAAGCCTGAGATGTGTAGTTTTTGTGAGATGGCTTTGGTGCCACAGCAAACTGGGCATCCCAAGATTTCCATAGGATGGATCCGTGGCAGTTAAAGCAGTGTCAGGCTGCATTGATTCTGCAGTGTGGCAGCAGCCTGGGCTTGAAATGGAATTTCCCATTGTCAGCTCAGTTCCCAAAGAGGGATTCCAGCCGGCCAGAGCCGCTGGGGCTCTTAAACGGCTGGTCTGATCTGGAAACTAAAATGGATGAAGGCACTCCAGATGTCAGGCAGAGGTTGTTCACCCCTCCCTCGCATTCAGCACATGGCCAGGGGCCTCTTTGCGCCTCTATTGTGGTTCCATCCAATTTTAGACCAAGTGCTTTGAAGTTGTTTCCAGCTGAGCAGGGGTTCTCGGGGGTTTTTTGGGGGGGGGGGGGGGAATCTTTGCCATGGCTATTCTCTGAGACTGAGAGAGTGTGCCTTGCCCAGGGTCACCCACTGGGTTTTCATGGCCGAGGCAAGATTTGAACCCTTGCCTCCCAACTTCCTAGTCCAACACCACATTGGCAGCCTGAATCCTCTTTCTCCTTCTGCTTTGCACAAATATCTCCTTTATTTTGGGAGAGATTTCCCCACTTGGGACAGATGGTTTGGACTTCCAGAATTCTTGACCATTTGTGATAATCTTTGCAAAGCAGCATTGCCAAGAGGTAGTTGGCGATCCTTAAAGTCCAATTGTGTGGTTGAGTCAAACCCTCACCCCCAAAGACTTACTGGCAGTCAAAGTTCAGAAATGTGAAGACCCCTTTGATTTCAATAGTAAAATCTCAGCGTTTAATTCTTGGCAGCTGACTGGTTGCTTAGGAATTTCATGTGAAAGGGACCTAGGAGTCTTAGTAGACCGTCAGTGTGATGCTT
>NW_024841602.1:0-917 GCF_019175285.1 Sceloporus undulatus
GAGGGAGCTGAGTTAGCTCCCTCACTACCCTGAACAACTCTGCCGGACGCGACTCCGCGGATGCAACACGTGCAGCATAGAACGAATTCTTAGCTGCACGTATCGCCTCTCCATAGTCCTTCAAAAGATGGTCTAGGAGAGTCTGGTCGGATAAGCGCTGGTGTTTCCGCCAGTGGTGCTCTAGCCGTCGCAGAACCCGCTTCCGTGCCCGGAGGTCTTCTGTATACCAGGGCTTTCGTTTGGAAGCTGGCCTGAGAGGGCGCTTGGGAGCGATACTGTGTATAGCCTTGGAGAGACCTAAGAATAGGTGAAGTCTATTGCTTTTATTGCCAGCTTGTAGGATTCCTGGAAGCTTCTGGGTCTGGCTGTCCACTGCTGGAAACAAGATACGGTGGTCCCTTGGTATCCACTGTGGGGACCAAAATCCGTGGATGCTCAAGTCCCATTATATACAATGGCATAGTAAAATAGCAAAATCGATGTTTGCTTTTTGGAATTGATATATTTTTGAAATATTTTCAAACTTTATTTCTATAAAATATGCGTTTGAAAACTCCTTTAAAGTGGGGCTTGACTCCAGGATCCCCCATGGGCACCAAAATACGTGGATACTCAAGTCCCATTATGTAATAATAAATAAATAAATAAAGTTTTTATTTATATCCCACACCTTCCTTCGATCAGGGCGGCTTACAGTATAAAATTTAAAACAACAATACATACAATAAAATCCAAAATACATCACATATAAACAATAATAAAAAACACAGGCTAAAATCCCCAAAGCCCTTCCTCTTGGCCACGAAAGAGGAGGGAGGCCCACAGGATTTTTAATCGGGGAATGCCTGTTGGAACAGGAAGGTCTTCAAATCCTTCCTGAATTGGACCAGGGTGGTAGTCGAGCGGAGCTCAGTGGG
>NW_024841602.1:1017-1112 GCF_019175285.1 Sceloporus undulatus
GATCGCTGCCTCCACAAGGAAATGATCCGTCCATGACAGGGGGGAAACGTTGGTTATTTCCGCCCACGGATTTTCCATGCTCGTACAAAAAACCA
>NW_024841603.1:0-1112 GCF_019175285.1 Sceloporus undulatus
TCCCTTTGCATTGTTTTGAATTTGTACTGCATTAAGTTTATTGTTAGCCACCCTGAGTCCCTATATTGGGAGAAAGGATGGATGTATATAAATAAAATAAATAAACTGGAGATCCTTTGAAGATCCATGGGTTTCTTGGTGTAAATAGCCCTCCACCAATAGAGACAGAGACTGAATGAGTCTGTCCAGAATTGCTAGGGGTTGTATCTCCATTGCCCAAACCTAGCACTTTGACACCATGAAACTTAAAGGACTCTGTCCCACAGAATCCTGGGATTTCATCTTTCAGGCACTTAGAATTATATAGCAACTCTCATGAAGGACTGCACTGGGGCTCTCTACCAAGCATTCAGTTCTAAGCACCCCATTCCCAGGTTTCTCTATTGTGGATCCACAGCCGGTAACATGGCACCAAACTGGTACAATTGGATAATATGTATAGTCCTTTGGTTTCCTACTTTCTGGTGTCCCTCCATCTCTCTTATAGGGTTGTGAATTCAGGTCTTGAGGTTTGTGAGCTAAAACCTAGGACCTGGGGCAGGGCCTCTAGTGATCTCATTCAGCCTAATGCATAAATTACAAACCACAGTCGCTCACAGTTTGTCATTCAAATCTACTCAATATACTTTCCTGTGTAGAAATGAAGAGTGAAATTTTTAAAGGTCTGTTCCCAGATCAAGGGGAAATGAGAGAATTATTCTTTCTCACTTGCTTGGAGAGATAGGATAAAAAGCGTGAAGTTGAAGGCTTTCATGGCTGACTTCCATAGCTTTTTGTGGGGTTTTTGGGCTATATGGCCACGGTCTAGAAGTGTTTCTTCTGATGTTTGGCCAGCATCTGTGTCTGGCATCTTCAGAGATTCCAGCCACAGATGCTTACGAAACATCAGGAAGAAACTCTTCTAGAACATGGCCACATAGCCCAAAAAAGCCACAAAAAACTAAGGATAAAAAGCATTTCATTTAGCCTCCTTCTTTCTAGCCAGATGGCGAATGCAGAGTATAGTAGTGAGCCCTTGTACCACAACAACTGAGAGAAAGCAAGAAACTAAACCAATCCATAGATCCCTGCAATTTTTCTAGTTGAAGAAACCAATGAACCAAGCCTCGCAA
>NW_024841604.1:0-1112 GCF_019175285.1 Sceloporus undulatus
TGGGGAAACAGTGCCATGTGTAAACATATTAATGGTTCCTTCTCCACCACTTTATGCCAATTTTGAGTTTGTTTCACCAAAAAAGCAAAACCAGCAAAAAGACATTGTGATGTTGCAACAGATGACAGAAGCGGGTTACAAACCGCCAAAAAATACGTATTGAATACGTATTAGGGTTAGGAAGGGGCGGTGCTTCCGCACCCCCCTAACCCTAATACGTAGTCAATGCGTACAAGATGGCGGCGCCCTTTCTACATGGGCGCCGCCATCTTTGCGTATCGGACGCACAGCGTCCAGACGCGTCGCGCCGCTGCTGACGTAGCGAGCGCGCCCCTGGCGCCTCGCTATGTCGCAAACGCGACGCAAAAAGAAGCTCCATTTTGGAGCTTCTTTTTTCGGTCCGCGCGGGAGTCGGGCCGTCTGAAGGCTCCGGCTCCCCCGCGGACCTTCTGGCGGCGGCGCCAGACCGCTGCAAAGCGGCGGTCTGTACCCCGCCAGAGTGACTTTCCCTGCTAATTTTCTACTCTCATGCCCTCCAGTGGACATTAATGCTTCATGCTGATGTATTGCACAGTGGTTCCTGGTGATTTCAATGGAAGAAACAGCAAAAATGTTTTGGCTTTGCGTATCCCTTTCTGTGCTTTCAAAGCCTTCTCTTGTGTCTTTTCTTTTTCCTCTTTTTATAACCTAGAAAACACATGCTGGGGCCTTGCTTGCCACTGTATATGGACTTTTGAGTTGTTGCTAGGGCCAGTCTGCAACTATTTGTTCAGATCTTTTAAAGCCACAAATCAGAATCTGAAACGTTTCCACACTGTTGAGGGCCACATTACTTCTAGGAGTTATATGCAAGTGGGTGGCAGGGCCAAAGCCAATAGTAGATAGAACTCAAACCAAAATGGACTGTTATTCTGACTAAAGACTCAAAATTTCTGGAAATTTTGAAGCAATGGTTAAAAAATAAATAAATCCTAACCCACTTTTCCCAGAAAAATGCAAATTTTCAGAATATCTGTTAATATCTGTTACAGATTGGAAGTTACATTTTTATGCTAGCAAGATAAAATACATTGGCCTAATCCCTGCTTTTATTTGTGACTAGAGCAGAACCA
>NW_024841605.1:0-1112 GCF_019175285.1 Sceloporus undulatus
TGAGAACACATAGAAATTCAGTGTTTAAGCCACAACTGCCCACTCCAATCCAAACAATATATTAAAACCCCAAAACCTAAAACATCACCCTCTTCCAAATCTAGCCCCCACCTCCAATGCCCACAGTATATGCCCCACAGGTAACAAGCCCCCCCTTTGCCATTCCCACAAACTAGCCCCTTTCTGTTAATACCAGCCTCCAACTTTCTTCAGCCAACACCCCAAACATTGCAAAAGCTTTCATTCCTATAGCTATTCTAGCCAGCGCTAACAAATCCCAGATCCCAACTACCTAACCTTTTGCACGACCCACAATCCACAGCCAAATTTACAACCCAAAGCAATTATCTATACAATTATCAATTAAAACCTAAACTTAACAAATTCCAACTTGAAAAAATAAAGAGACATATGGAGAGACAAACATTACAAACAAGATCACAAGGGCCTTTTCTTTGCACTGCTGGACTGAAAATATATTTTTTGCAGTAATTATTGAGATATATAATGTTAGTTCACTACTGGGATTTGTGTGGCTTCTCTCCTGTATGGACTCCCAGATGTATCACTAGATATGACTTTGAAGAAAAACCTTTCCCACAATGGTGGCATTTGTATGGCTTCTCTCCTGTGTGGATTCTCTGATGTCTCACTAGGTCTGACTTCTGAGAGAAACATTTCCCACAATGCTAGCATTTGTATGGCTTCTCTTCCGTGTGGACTCTCTGATGCGTAACTAGGTTTGACTTCTGAGGAAAACATTTCCCACAATGCTGGCAATTGTATGGCTTCTCTCCAGTGTGGACTCTCTGATGTGTCACTAGGATTGACTTCAAAGAAAAACATTTCCCACAATGCTGGCATTTGTATGGCTTCTCTCCCGTGTGGACTCTTCGATGCATGACAAGGTTTGACTTGTAAGCAAAATGTTTCTCACAATGTTGGCATTTATGTGATCTTTTTCCTATGTGGACTCTCTCATGACTCAAATGCTCTTCTGTAAAGAACAACAAAGACTGAATATCAGAGTTTAGAGAGGAGAGTGTTACCCCAGGATCCAGCCCCCGTTCACCCTTCCCAATTTGAGATTAAATTAATTAAATTAGTGTGAG
>NW_024841606.1:0-1112 GCF_019175285.1 Sceloporus undulatus
TCCCACACTTTTCTGCCGTGCAGGAAAACATAGGATCCTAGAGTGAGAAAGGTTACTAAGGGACATATAAGGCAACCCTCCATGCCATGCAGGAATACATAGGATGCTAGAGTCAGAAGGGACGACTGAGGGCCATAGAGTCCAACCCTTCTTCTGCCATGCAGGAATAAGTAAGACCCTAGAGATGGAAAGAACTACTCAGGGCCATATAGTCCAACCCTTCTTCTGCCATGCAGGAATACATAAGACCCTAGAGACGGAACGAACTACTCAGGGCCATATTGTCCAACCCTCGTTTTGCCATGCAGGAATACATAGGATCCTAAAGTCAGAAGGGACTACTAAGGGCCATATAGTCTAACCCTCGTTCTGCCATGCAGGAATACATAGCATCCTATAGTCGGAAGGGACTACTAAGGGCCATATAGTCCAACCCTCTTCTGCCATGCAGGAATACATAGGATCCTAGAGTCAGAAAGGACTAAGGGCGATATACTCCAACCCTCCTTCTGCCATGCAGGAATACATAGGATCCTAGAGTCAGAAGGGACTTCTAAGGGCCATATAGTCCAACACTCTTCTGCCATGCAGGAATACATAGGACACTAGAGTCGGAAGGGCATACAAAGGGCCATATAATCCAACCCTCTCCTGCTATGGAGGAATACATAGGATCCAAGAGTCAGAAGGGACAACTAAGGGCCATAGAGTCCCACACTCCTTCTGCCGTGCAGGAAAACATAGGATCCTAAAGTGAGAAAGGCTACTAAGGGACATATAATGCAACCCTCCATGTCATGAAGGAATACATAGGATCCTAGAGTTAGAAGGGACTACTAAGGGCCATATAGTCCAACCTTTCTTCTGCCATACAGGAAGACATAGGATACTAGAGTCAGAACGAACTACTAAGGGCCATATAGGCCAACCCTATTCTGCCATGCAGGAATACATAGGATCCTAGAATCAGCAGGGATTACTGAGGGCAATATAGTCCAACCCTCCTTCTGCCGTGGAGGAATATATAGAACGCAAAAGTCAGAAAGGACTACTAAGGGCCATATTATCCAACCCTCCTTCTGCAATGCAGGAATACATAGGATCCTAGAGTC
>NW_024841607.1:0-1112 GCF_019175285.1 Sceloporus undulatus
GATCTGAATAGACTACAAAGCTGGGCCAAAGCTAACAAAATGAAATTTGACACCGAGAAATGTAAGGTATTGCACTTAGGGCGGAAAAAGGAAATGCAGAGATATAGGATGGGGGACACCTGGATGAATGAAAATACTTATGAAAGGGATCTAGGGGTCCAAGTAAACCACAAGTTGAACATGAGTCAACAGTGTGATGAGGCAGCTAACAAGGCCAATGCGATTTTAGGCTGCATCAATAGAAGTATAGTGTCTAGATCAAGGGAAGTAATAGTGCCACTCTATTCTTTGGTCAGGTCCCACCTGGAATATTGTGTCCAGTTCTGGGCGCCACAATTTAAAAAGGACATTGAGAAACTGCAGTGTGTCCAAAGGAGGGCAACTAAAATAGTGAAGGATCTGGAATCCATGCCCTATGAGGGAGCTAGAAATGTTTATCCTGGAGAAAAGAAAGTGATATGATAGCCCTGTTTAAATATTTTAAGGGATGTCATATTGAGGAGAGAGTAAGCTTGTTTTCTGCTGCTCCAGAGACTAGGACCCTGAACAATGGATGCAAGCTCCAGGAAAAGAGATTCCAGCTCAACATTAGGAGGAATTTCCTGACAGTGAGGGCTATTCGACATTCGGACATACTCCTTCCTCGGAGTGCAGTAATCCTTGGAGGTCTTTAAAAGAGGATAGATGGCCATCTGTCGGGGATGCTTTGACTGAGAGTTCCTGCATGGCAGAATGGGGTTGCACTGGATGGCCCTTGTAGTCACTTCCAACTCTATGATTGTAAGTGAACATGAAACATGTAATAAGAAAGTAATGCTATGTAATGAGAAGAAAAGAATAATTACAATACACAAATCAGCTTCAATTTATCTACTCTGAATAACATACTGATGTAATGCAGAATAACATCTAAACAATGATAATGTAAAAACTAATTTCAGTTTATTACTATGAATAACCTACTAATGTAGGTAATACAGAATGACTTCTACAACAAATAATATAAACAAGGGCAATTGTGAGTACAGTTACACAAAGGCTTCAGTACAATGACAATACATATAATTAAGAATGGGCTACAACAAAACAACAAAAGGAACAATTACAAGACA
>NW_024841608.1:0-1112 GCF_019175285.1 Sceloporus undulatus
ACAAAAGAGGTGGGTCATGCTGTACTGGAGGTTTAAAAATTCATAATGTATGCTTACATTTCTTAAATCATATTTTAAGCACCATGCTCTCTCACATACTAGAGCGATGGTGATGCCAAATTATGTTTGGCTTAACCAACCTGGCCTACTTAAGATCTCAGTATGCATTTATGCAATGCCTCTGAAAGTGAAGGCACCAGGAGGGATCTATGTAGATCCATGTGACTTACAAGTGTCAAACTAACTGGACACAAAGATCCCTTACAGTGCTTATTATTCTATCTACCTAAAAAGAGCAGGGCAACAAGCACATATTGTGCCCCTTCTAGCCCTGTTCTCTCAGGACTCCAGCTCACTCTGCTGTCCTATGTACATGTGGCAAGGTTCCTCTCAGAGAGACTCTCAACGTGTGACTCTGCATAGCCAAGAATATGCATCCCTGTTCTCTGTATGTGTAGTTTCTGTTGATATAGAAATAACTATAGTGACCATATAAAGAATATATATAATGAATAAATAACTATATAAAGAAATACAGAAATAACTTTCACTGATATCACAGACTGTTCATAAAATTGTAGCCTTTGCTGCACATAAAAATGTGTTCCATATAAAGATTTGTGTATTTTGAAGGAACTATTCTGAGATATAACGGGAGATTATTGCTTTATATTAAAATATTAACTCAGAAACATGTATCAAGCCACAAGATGCCGGGGGGTGTGTGTGTGTGTGTGTGTGTGTGTAATCATATAATACACAGAAGACACATCCTACTTCAGGCTTAAGAATGAATTTATCTATAATAAACTCTAGAACACAAGATCCCCCCCCCCCCCAATCTTATTTACTGTGTCTTCTGTATTTTTTCAGTGATCCTTCCCAAATAATTTCAGTATAATATAGGCCTCCTCTAAGGCCAAGATGGTAAACCAATATCCTCAAAAATGTATTTCCCAGTCTCTCTCCCTAGTTTAGGAGTTGCTTTACGTAAGTTGTTCTGTCAGTGAATATGACTGATTGCCATAAGGGCTGCTAGTATGATTTTTCTATGTTTTTTTATTTATTTTATAATTTTTCTAATAATTGTACTAAGCTAAAAAGCCATTTAA
>NW_024841609.1:0-1112 GCF_019175285.1 Sceloporus undulatus
AAACCTTAGGAGGAACTTCCTGATAGTAAGAGCTCTTCAAAAGTGGAATATACTCCCTCAGAGTTTGGTGGAGTCTCTTTCCTTGGAGGTCTTTAAACAGAGGCTGGATGGCCATCTCTTGGGGGTGCTTTGAATGTCTATTCCTACATGGCAGAAGATTGAACCGGATGGTCCTTGTGGTCTATTTCAACTCTTTGATTTTATAATTCTAAAGTGGAATCATAGCACTCTGACAATGAATTATGAAAGGGCCCTCAGTCTTCACAGGAAGTGAAATGGATTCAGGTTCCTTACCCACAGAGGCTACATTTCCATAATTCTCCATCATCACATAACTGTACATCAGTCTCTGTTTCTTCGTCAACAGTTTCCATTCCTCCTTGTTGAAATATACCGCCACATCCGCAAAGGCCACCTGCAATAGAAAAAAACCCTGATCCAGAGAGTGACTAAACAAAAGGGGAGGAAAGCACATGGTGCATCCCAAATATTATTTCAACACTTCAGAATCCAGTCCAGGAAATAAACTTTAAATTCTACAAGAAAGCAAAAAGCTACAGCCTTTGAGATCCAGTTTGTCTCAAATCCTTTCAATATAATATACAATATGATAAACAATATAATTTCGGCCATTTCTGGAATATTATTGATTGACTAACATACTAGCTATTCCAACATGTATATTAGTTTTCATTTAGCCATATTTCACCTAATTTCAGAGACAAATTTCATTTTTAATAAACAGTTCTGGGGAGTACTCTGGGCTTCAGGGCCACTGGGCCCACCCTCAGTTTAAGTCCAGAGATATTCTTCCATATCATTCAGCATTTCACAGATGGGGAAAGCAACACACATGTGGACAAGCAACACCAGAAGTGGGTCAAGGATGGCCAAAGTTGTTAATGATAAAGATCACACAAGTGAGAAAGGGTACAGCATTTTGCTTTTGGCTCAGACTCCTGGCAAGGGCAAGACCCTGCCCCCTTCTCTCCTCCCCTCTCCCCTCTTTTGCATTGATGGGCTGTAGACTGTTTTGAACCTGGAATGCACTTTGCAGCAACTGACCTGACCTGAGGAGAAAGGAGGAAATGGGAGGAGGAGAGTGAAATAGG
>NW_024841610.1:0-1112 GCF_019175285.1 Sceloporus undulatus
TTAAAAAGCTATATTAGCCCTGATCAATCAGGTTTTTTACCTGGGAGACATATGAAAAATAATGTGAGATTCATGTTGAATTTGGTGGAATACCATGAAAAAAGGTGTGACAAGCAATTAGCCTTACTATTCATTGACTTTGAAAAAGCCTTTGATCGTTTAAATTGGAAATTTCTGAAGGAAGTATGTGGAAGAATAGGTTTTGGAACTAGATTTGCCTCCTGGCTAGACCAAATCTATTCTAAACAGACAGCTTTATTGATTATAAACGGGCATTGCAGTAGAGCCATTGGTATCTATAAAGGCACTAGACAAGGCTGCCCGCTTTCTCCACTCTTATTTATTCTATGTTTGGAAATATTAAACGATGAAATAAGATGAAATGAGTGTATTAGGGGTATTAAAATCAAAGGTGCTGACATGAAATTAAGAGCCTATGCGGACGACCTGGTCGTTTCTCTCTCCCACCCTATTGAAGACGTTGAGGAACTTAATAAATGTTTGGCTTCATTTGGCAATGTTTCAGGACTGACCATAAATAAGGACAAAACCGCGTTAATGACAATGAATTTATCCAAGTTGGATAAGGACAGATTGCAGGAAAAATCTAGATATAAGATTGTGGAAAAGGCTAAATATTTGGGGATATGGATTTCCACAAAGAACACAGAACTTTTTAAAAACAATTATGGTACAACCTGGCAAAAAATTAAGATGGACCTACAACGTTGGAATAATATTGGGTTGTCATGGCTGGGTAAAGTGGCAGCTATAAAAATGATGGTGCTTCCGAGGATGATTTTTTAATTTCAAACAATCCCAATATTAACTAATGAAGCACCTTTTAAAACATGGAATCAAATTATAAGCAAATTCTTATGGAGTGGCAAAAAACCTAGAGTTCGTTTTCGTGATATGCAAGATGAGATAGGACATGGTGGACTTGGGCTCCCAAATTTAAAGCTTTATTTTTATGCCTGTTGTATCGATTGGATGATACCTTGGTTTAAATTGGATGAAATAAGATTGCTAAATTTAGAAATGGCGGACAATGTGTATGGGATCCACGCATATTTATTTTACGATAAGATCTTGGTTAATCGTGCTTTTGC
>NW_024841611.1:0-1112 GCF_019175285.1 Sceloporus undulatus
TATAGAGTCTCCTTCCTTGGAGGTCTTTAAACAGAGGCTGGATGGCCATCTGTCAGGGATGCTTTGATTTGGATTTCCTGCATGGCAGGGGGTTGGACTGGATGGCCCTAGTGGTCTCTTCCAACTCTATGATTCTATGATTCTATGATTCTATAATATACACAAAATATATTATTGTTATGGTCTTGTGTAGTGTGGTGACTTCATGGGATTATTACTGAAATCAAGATATATCCACAGCATTCTTTTCATCTACCAAGATCAACTATCGAGATTAGATTTGTCTGTCATGACTTGTTTCTCTAAAACCCATGTTGACTTTTTGTGAATATGGCATTGCCTTCTAGATGTTCACAGAATCCCTGTTTAATGATCTACTCTAGAATCTTTCCATAAAGGAGGTCCTCCTCTGCATGAAAGAGAAATCAAATTCTCATCAGTGATTATGACATAGCATGGAAAAATTAGCATTCCTGCATTTAAAGTCTTTTTTAAATATAATTTTTATTGAATTTTATACAATGCATAATTCTGTATATATATTTTCTACTTTCTGTTGCAACTTATCTGAATTTAAAGTCTGAGGAGACCTGAATCCTCTTGGTTAACCTTAGCATAGACCCACTGAACCCATCATTGACTGGTGAGTCAATTCATAAGAGATTGAGTGAGTCTACTCTGATCAGGACTAAGTATAGGATAGGATACAGGCTACGATTTAATCCTGCATGTGGCTAGAACAGGACATTCCCAAGCCAAGATGGCCAGGCAACAGTGTGGAAAATAGGCACTCTCCACATAGACAGAGACAATTAAGAATTGTGATTTCTCTGGATACAGAAGGCTGCCATGGGAATAGGGTATTTCCTTCCCATCAACTCAAACCTCTGGTGCCCCTCAATGCTGGGGGAAGGGCTGAATACCACAGAAGGGGGGCAACCAGAGAGGAGAGGGTTCCTTTTCCATCCCTACCTGATTGGGGGCCTCCCTGGGGGATGGAGGGCAACTGGTTTGGCCACTGGGAAAATGAGAGGCCATCAGGCCAGACAGCATGACCCAGCAGAACTCTCTATTCTCCAGTATTGCTCCAGGTGGAATGAGGCTACAACTGG
>NW_024841612.1:0-1112 GCF_019175285.1 Sceloporus undulatus
GTGGATTTTTCAGATCATGCATAATGCAATGAAATCTAATAATAATACTAATATTACTTACAAGGAGACATTTCTTTTCATCAGATGCATGCTCTCAGTCATTACTTGTTCTATCTAAGTCCTGAACATTTCCATACAAATGAGCTCTACAACATACTTCATGTAGAAATAGGTCATGGAGATCATCATCCTGAATTTTTAAACTGGCATTGTGGAAGGTACCTTGCAATTAGCATTTATAATGTTGATTAAGGCCAAAATTTAGATAAGCCCTGAAATCATCATTGTTTAAACCTATGAAAATAGTTCCAAACCATTAATTGAGGATATTTCCTTCTTGCATAATGGAGGTCAGTATATTTCATGTGAGCCATGACAATTTTTAGTTCCGTTGGTTATTTGCATCTTGCTTTATCTTTAAGTGCATTTTATTTTTGAAATAACTTAAACAATGTTTTTATTTATTTATTTCACATATTTATACCCCATCTTTTAACCAAAAGGCTTCCAGATCACTTAGTTAAGAAGAAATATGTTGAGTGGGGTATTTGTACACTTTGATTTGTCTAAATTCAGATAAAATATTTTATTGCTTATATGAATGATTAATACCAAGTTTTTTGTAATATTACCAAGATGAAAAGATTAACTTCTACTCCTAAATAATCTATATTGAACATTTACAGAGGCAAACCATCAGAGACAAGATGTTCTTTGTAGTCTTCAACCTATCTTTGAATGTTTTGTCACATCTAATATTTGCATGCGTGGTTGTTAACAAGAGGGCCAAGCAGGTGGCCACACAGCTTGTCCTGTTAGGGATCTAGCATAAAGGTATTGGTTTCAGAAAGGTATTTGTTCCCTAAGCATCTGGGAGCATCTACCAAGAATGTTCCTAACAGACATGCCTGTGAAAGTGGTGGGACTGAAAGAAGGACCTCTTCTGAAGATCTTGGGACTCAGACAGTTTAATATAGGTCAGTCAGATAGCCTTGAGTCAAGATGTATTGGGCTTCATAAATCATAACCGGCATGTTGAAGAATGCTTGGAAACAGACTGGTAGCCAGCAGAGCTGTTCTAACAAGGGAAACTTAGGGGCAAAACAGACTAC
>NW_024841613.1:0-1112 GCF_019175285.1 Sceloporus undulatus
TTTTACAATCAGCATGAAAATTGCATAGAATCATAGAATCATAGAGTTGGAAGAGACTGCAAGGACCATCCAGTCCAACCCCCTGCCATGCAGGAAATATTTGAAGGTTTTATTATTATTATTATTATTATTATTATTATTATTATTATTAACCTTTATTTATAAAGCCCTGTAAATTTACACAGCACTGTACATACAATCTTTTTAATTGGACTGTTCCCTGCCCTTGCCCTGAACAGGATGATTTTCTACTCCGTTTTGAAGCTGGTTAAAGAAGTGATGGCTCTTGCTTGCGGGGGAAGAAGGTTCCAGGAGTGAGGGGCAGCGAGTGAGAAGGGGCGAATCCTAGATGAGGCAGAGGAAATCCTGGGCTGAGACAGCAGACCTTGACTACCAGAACGGAGGGCCCTAGTGGGAAGGTGAGGAGAAATAAGGTCTGATAAGTAAGTTCTTCAGCTAATGTCCACATGTTTGCTTGGACCTTTGACTAATATAGACATTTATTTTTTTGTCATTCAACATACTTTTACAGTTGTTTTCACTAGATATGTGTGCAAATCAGCAGGAAAATTGGTATTAAAATCTGTAATATTTTAAATGCATTCTTCTCAGATCAGTGCATTTTATATGCACAACCCTAATCCATAAAATACAGAGGTGGTCTTCATCAGTCATAAGGCAGATCAGGGAAAAGGGATTCAATTGCGCTGGAAGGGGTTGTGTTCTCCCTGAAATCTCAGGTTTGCAGTTTAGGCATGTTCTTGGACTCAGAAATGATTCTGAATTACCAGTTTTCAGTTCTTTTCAGCTGTTCCTTCCCTGGGAGGTCTAGTTGGCCTTGCGTTCTTTCTGCTGGCAGGTAAATACTGTATTTTCTGGTGTATAAGACTACTTTTTAACCCAGGAAAATCTTCTCAAAAGTTGGGGGTCGTCTTATACGCCAGGTGTCATCTTATAGGGCAGGTGCTGAAACTTCTGAGCCAGACTGGAGAATCTGTGGTCGCTGCATATGGTTGGAGGAACTCAAAAACAGCTGCGGACGCATCCCCACTGTATGCAGCGATCGTATGAAAGCAGCTACTGCTCTGATAGTCTTAGAGACAGGGAGGGCT
>NW_024841614.1:0-332 GCF_019175285.1 Sceloporus undulatus
CTTATTACACAGCTCTGCTCCTTCTGGGGAACATGGGTTTTGAAAGGGATCAGAAATGGGGAGGAGAGTTTTAATACAATCCTTATTCTGCTTCTTCACAAGCATCAGGCTTTGGCTTCTAAGAGGAGGATTGCCCCCCAAAACAAGCCCAAAGTAGTCCCTTTGGGAGGTTTTAAAAGTCTCCCCAGTTTTCTTATTAAGAGATTTTCATGGAAGAAGGAAGGTGGCAGACCAGACATCTCATATTATTACCAAATAAACATAGAAACAAACAAGAACAACAAAAATAAGGGTTAGAGACTAAAACAAACTACTTTTTTTTTAAGGGAAAC
>NW_024841614.1:432-1112 GCF_019175285.1 Sceloporus undulatus
TGCACTGAAGAAATAATCCAGTTTGAAGCTGCTTTATTTCTCCTGGCTCCATTCTATGGAATCCTGGGATTTGTAGTTTGTTTTGGCATGAGAGCTCTCTGGCAGAGAAGGCTACATGCCCTTAAGGTAAAATCCCAGGATTCCATAGCACTGAAAAGTTAAAGTGGTGTCAAAGTGCCTTATTTCTGCAGTGCGGATGCAGCCTTCTTGGGAAAGGAGATGATGCTGTGGAAAAGCACAAGGGAAAAATGGAGGTTTCAGCAGATTATTTATTTATTTATTATGATTCACTCATTTCACATCTAGCTACGGGGACATAACCAGGGCCCTCTCCAATTCCCCATCCCCTAATCTCCAAGCAATCTAAGAAGGCATGGAGTATCTGTTGTGTAGGGGAGTTGCAGTGAACCTATGCTAGGTCCAGGGGGCTTTGTTTGGTGCAGAGGGAGGAAGGGGATGTCCACCTCTGTATTGGCCCAAAGGAGATATTCGAGAAGTGCATATGTCACCAGCAGGATACTGTTCTCTGTGTCTTTGAGTGCTGCAGGGTTTCTTGCCAAGCCAGTCCTAACCCTGGTCCCTTTTCTCAGGAACTTCATCTCGGCCCCCTTGGAAACAGCTTTGGAGCACCTTTTGCTGTAAGTGACCCAAGTGCAAGACCACCAGGACCCCTGCCCACC
>NW_024841615.1:0-1112 GCF_019175285.1 Sceloporus undulatus
GTTTTTATCCTGGCTCTTTTTTTTATTCCAAATACATTTTGAGATTTCCTTTTGCCATAGATTCAAGGGTTTTTCATTCTGGATGATGGGCATCGCTTGGAACAGAAACAGTATTTCAGGAAGGAAACTCATTTGGATCAGTGACATTTTTCCTAATAGTGATAAGTGTAATTTCCCCCATTTTTCTAGGTCTTTTCTGATTTCCTTCCTAGTGTCTTATAGTTATTGTGAAATGGATATGAGTTTTTATTTGTTAAATTTATTCCTAGGTATTTAACTTTCTTTCCCACTTTAAATCCACTAATTTCTTCCAGGATTTATTCTTCCTTTTCCCCATATTTTTTGTTATGAATGTTGTTTTGTCTCTGTTTACTTTTAGTCCTGAAACATATTCCAATTCCACTATTACATTCATCAATTGTCTTGTGCTCTTTTCTGGGTTCTCCACAGAATACGCAATGTCATCTGGGGTTTTCTTGGCAAGAGTTGTTCAGAGGAGGTTTGCCATTGCCTTCCCTGAGGCTGAGAGAGTGTGGCTTCTTGCCCAAGGGACCCAGCTGGTTTCATGGAAGAGTGGGGCACTGGATCCTGGCCTCCAGAGTTGTAACGCAACACTCAAACCATTGCACCACACTGCCTCCCACTCCCATGTACAACCTGGGAAATAATTGCAGACTTATTTCTGTTCTTCATGTGTGTCTTCAAGTCGTTTCCAACTTATGGCAACCCTAAGGGAACCTTATCATGGGGTTTCCTTGTCAGGTTTCTTCAGAGCGGGGTTGCCATTGCCATCCTCTGAGGCTGAGAAAGTGTGACTTGCCAAGGGTCACCTAAGTCCCAAACACACTGCAGATATAATTCAATCTGAGACTGCTTTAACTGCCCTGGCTCAGTGCTACAAAATTCTGGGAAATGTAGTTTTGTGAGACATTGCACCTTCTCTGTCAAAGAGCTCTGGTGCCACAATAAACTCCATTTCCCAGGATTCCCTAGCACTGGGCCAGGGCAGTTAAAGCGCTCTCAAAATGGACTATTGCTGCCGTGTCTTTTGGACCTTTCTTGGCCGCAAACTGTCCATAGCCTGCAATGCATCTCCTAATTCTGTTGGCAGT
>NW_024841616.1:0-1112 GCF_019175285.1 Sceloporus undulatus
AGAACTTGGTAACAAAGGTGGGAGTGGTGAATAGTGTAAGGCTTTGCTAATCGTAATACATTACCTAGATGGATTTTGATCCCAATTGCTGAGGGTCCAAAATGGGGAGAGAAGTCAATAACTGCTAGAGCAAGTGGGGCTGGCGAGTGTAGAGAGGTGTTTAGCAATGTAAACCAATGGAGTGTCTGTCTGCAACTGGATTAATGCTGAAGAACAGCCAGTTGGGGCTGATATTTATACTGAAATTGTTGCTTGGAGGCAGAAACTGACCATTCAATAAGGTTTAAATTACTTTAGGATGTTTCCTGGGTGGGGAAAGAATTGTCTGAAACTGAAATAAATGCAATGGGTTCTTGGTGGAAATTCTTCAGCCAAACAGGATTGTCACACCAGCTCTTAGGTCCTTCTTGGTTCTGAATTCTAGTCCCATTCACAAACCAATGTATAGCACAGTCTGAAGGCAACACTCCCAGAGCTCAACAATAACATAGCAGAGTACAGAAGCAAATCTCCAGATATAGGCATTAGCAATGCACTAACCACTTTCCACACTTAAAAAACCTCACAGACACAGTTGATTTCCTCCAAGTCCGTGGAGGTTCTTTATGTTGACTTGCAATATAAAACAAATGTTTACCAGCTCTCCTCTCTGAATTCCATCCACTTCACAATCTCTTCTACACCCAACTCCAACCCACGTCAATCTGCATGGGAGCTGTATACTATATTGGTTGTGAGTCATCTCCTGGTGCCACACAGCATGAAGCATCCTCTGCAGTTAGCTTGCATCATGCCATGTGCTCTGACTCAACACTCTATGGCAGTCTCACATTAAATGATGCCACTTTTCAATACATATATTTAATGGAATACAGTATGTTTCAACTGCCTGACTATCTGCTTCTCCTGATTTCTTTATGGCAGTTCATCTACAATCTCTTCTTTGCTAGCTCCTATGAGTAAGGATACAGTTATTATATGAATTTGGGGGATCCAGAACAGGGTCATGCTCAGGTCACTCACACCAACTTTATTAATTTAACCTCAAATAGGGAGGGGTGAACGTGGGGCTAAATCTTGGGGTAACACTTTCCTCTCTTAACTTTGAGATT
>NW_024841617.1:0-1112 GCF_019175285.1 Sceloporus undulatus
ATCTTATACGTGCCAAGTATTAATTGCATTGCTGTCCCTCATTCATATTGGAAAAGGGCACCGTGATGTCAAATGCCCATCCTTGAACTATTTTTCCTTTGAACACTACAATTCAGTGCATGGGTTCTTGGGAATAAATCCCATTAAATTCAATGGGGCTTCCTGCCAAGTAAAGGTAAATTGGTTAATGTTGGAACAGAGCTTTCCCTTCCTGTGTAATGAGACAAACAGGATGTGAAGTTGCAGGCAAGAAAGCAAGTAAATCCTACAAAGTCAGCTGTTGATCCAATATATTTCCTCATGGAGGAAAGCATCAGCAACCTAGAAGATGACAGAGCGCCTGAGGCAAATGAATTACTTTAGCCTCACTTGCATTGCTATACTTTATCCAAACTCTCTAAGAGTAAACAAAGAGCCTTTAAAATTCTCTGTTTGCTATCCTTGCAGGATCTAGTTGGCGTTAATATAAAGGAATATGGATGGTTGTTATATACAAACAAATATCTTTGGCTTAATTTCAAACAACATTCTAACCAAGTCTGGAGCTGGACTCAGGCCAATGCCATGTATACCACTGCTAACCATCCATGAGCTATTCCCCAATAGCATGGATGGGCATCTTTTATACTTTTGGTCCTGCTCCTGAAACTCTGAATGGACTGTCAAAAATACATATACAATACATAAATGCACACACAAAACACACACACACACACACACATGCATTTCAGGTATGGCCAGAAGTCTGTACTCAAATTTATAAAACAGTTTTTTTTTAATTTTAAACAAAACATTGAATTAGGCCCCTGTGACCTATTTAAAAACTCAGGCCGGTTACAGACCGGCACTTGGGACGTCCGCAGAACGTCCCATTTTAAAAAAGGGGCATCCCTTCTAGACGCCCCTGGGTCTAATACAGACTCTGTCCGTACAATATGGCGCCGGCCGTTCCACACGGCCAGCGCCATCTTTACGTATCGGACGCTGTGCGTCCGAATGTGTTGCGGCGCCTGTGACATCGCGAATGCACCCCTGGCGCCTCGCGACGTCACAGAGACGCCGCAGAAAGAAGCTCCATTTTGGAGCTTCTTTTTTGCTCCATAAGGGAGCCG
>NW_024841618.1:0-1112 GCF_019175285.1 Sceloporus undulatus
GATGTAATATATCTTGTACTAGATCTTGTAGAGGTACAACAGAATACTGTACTCAGCACTGTGAAGGTGCAAAATATATTTTATTGTGGCATAAAAGTTAAATACCCCCAGCTGTTATATCTACACATGTGGAATGGGGTTTGGTTAGAGAGCAAGGTGGTAGCACAGAGGGGAGGAGGCCAGTCAATGCGCCATGTGGTTAGCTGAATTTGACAGTGGGAGGTGAGCACACAGGAGGAAAAAAGCAGAACAAGTGGAGAAATATAAGGAAAAGCACTGAAGGCTTCTGGTGTGCCTTTCAGTACTTTACCTCCACCTTCTCTGTCAGCATCAATGTCAATTATTGTTAGCTGATTATGCCAGTATTGCCTTTTTGTGACTCAGCCTCTACAGTGCTGTTTGGTAACCTGTGAGCCTTAGTGGCTTGGGTTCGGGTTACTTACGGGATCTCATCTCCCTATACAATCCTCCCCGCACTCTTAGAACAAGTGGGAAGAATGGAGATACCATCATCCAAGCATGTTTCTATTTCCCTAAAGGCATTCAGCATAGCTGCCCCTAGACTTTGGAAAGGTCTCCCAGAGGAGACCCGCCTTGTTACATCCTTAGAAACCTTCAAGGCGGTGGTAAAGACAGAGCTCTTCTGCCGTGCTTATCCTCCTGTCCTACTATGAAGACCACTAGCATGAAACGAGACCAGCTGACCCCGTGATTGATTGTTGTTAATGTTTTTAGGTTTTTATGCTTTTATGTTTTTATCTTAACTGCGGTTTTAATGGTGCAGTGACTAGTGCTGCAATACTGTAATTGTAATTTTAACTTTGCTGTGATCCTGCTTCGATCCATTGGGAGAGGCGTGAAGATAGAAGTAAAAATTATTATTATTTTTATTAGTAGTAATTTTCACACTTCTTAAGTGGCCTTAAGGCTAGAAAGTTTGAGAATCCTGCACTGTAGTCTTCATTTGTGAATGAAAGCCACCAGACCAAACAATTTGAGGGTAATCAATAGAAGACAAAGTTATTGATGTGAAAGAACATTCTTTGTACTCTTTGGATGCACAAGTATTCTACAGTAAAGGAAGCTTAGCTATGATTTAATTTTTTTTACCT
>NW_024841619.1:0-1112 GCF_019175285.1 Sceloporus undulatus
TCTCCCAAGGCCCCCTCCCTCCTGGACCTCCTTCCTCTCTTCCCCTCAGTCTCTCTCTCTCTCCCTGAAGGCCTCAAACTGCCAACTGCCAAGTGCTGAGGAAGAGGCAACCATTTTTGTTCTGGCAGCCATTTTATTGTCTGCTTGTGACTGTGGGGAATATTGTTCCAGAACCTTCTCTGAGGCCTCAGTTGAACAGAGGCCTCCCTTTCTCTCCTGAGGCTCCAGAGAGAGAAGGAGGCCAGGCTCCTTGGGCCAAAAGGAAGGAAGTGTGTCTCTTTGTGTGTCTTTTCTGAGAGGGTTTTCTTATTTGGGGCAGGTCCGCACGGTCCCACCCCAGTTTGGCTCCGTGCCCGGGATTCCCCCCCAGCGAGGCCCTGGAGGCAGCTCCGCGATCACGGAGTCCTCCAAGGCCTCGCTGGGGCTTGGGACACACTGTCTCCCAGGCCCCAGGGAGGCCTTGGACAAGGTTTTAAAATGTAGGACCTTTTTTGTTTAATTTCCTGGCCAGGAATTTTTTGAAAAAAAGGTCCTACATTTTAAAACCTTGTCCTACATTTTTCCCGGTTTGGAGGTCCTCGAGGATGGCAACCCTAGGTGAGAGGGAAAAGAAAAGGCTACAATCTGGTGATCTAGATTTCTTGTGTGAGACTTTTTAGCACATGAAAGGTTTTCCATGTAGGTCCTGACAATCTGCTTTACTAAACTGATATGAGTCTATGGCAGCCTCTCCCAATCATCCAAGTTTTATTATTTATGTATTTGACTTCCAGTCTGTTTGGTCAAGTTCATTTGCCACAAAAGGCAGAGAACTCTACAGGGCCCTCTTCCCTTCCCTGTGGAAATACAAAGAGAAAGACCACTATTCAGTCATTAGGAATGGCTTCCTTTCATGATGGCTCCAAACCAGGAGCCTCTCCGCATCAAAATGGAGGACCAGCCCTGTCTCAAAGCCATGGGTTCAATGCTCTTTTAGCAACAGAAGATGTCCTCCTGAGGACACTCTGAGGGGCTGCCATTGGCTGGAACCCCAGTCACTCCCACCATCCCTGGCCCTGATTGGCTGGAAGCCCAGTCCCTGCCACATCCCACACAGAATGACATCACTGCTA
>NW_024841620.1:0-1112 GCF_019175285.1 Sceloporus undulatus
TGCAGTGACTAAGGTTGATGTTTCTCCTCTGAATGGCTGTCTTAAGGTGGTAATAGACTAGATGAGGGAAAACAAACTCAAATTGAATCCAGGTAAGATGGAGGGATCCCTAATCCAGGAATGGAGTTATGTTAGCCAGTTCTGGGTGGGGTCACACTTCCCCTGAAAGACTCTGTCCGCAGTTTGGGAGTGCTTCTGGATTCATCACTTCATCTGACGGCTCAGATGAATGCGACAGTCAGCAGCACTTGTTATCAGCTTTGGCTGATAGGCCAACTGCGCCACTTCCTGGAGCACAGAAATCTTGAAACAGTAGTACATGCGCTGTCCAACTATCAGCTCAACTTATGCATCCCTCAAGGCGTGATTCTCTCCCCAATGCTATTCAACATTTACATGAAGCTGTTAGGAGAGATCATTTGGAGACATGAGGCGGGGAGCAGGAAGACGTTGAAACAGTAGCACATGCGCTGGTCACCTCTTGGATCAACTTCTGTAACACACTCTACATGGGGCTACCCTTGTGGCATGTTCGGAAACTTCAGTTGGAACAGAATATGGCAGCCAGGTTGGTTACGGGCACTTCTAGAACTGCCCACATTACACCAATTCTTAAATCCCTCCACTGGCTGCCCATTAGTTGCTGGGCAAGATACAAGGTATTGCTTTTAACCTTTAAAGCCCTCTATGGCTTCGGTCCTGAGTACTTGCGGGAGCGCCTCTTCCCATACAATCCACCGCAGACGCAGGTGGAAGAACCTGCTACAACTCAAGAAGACCAGACTTTCACTGGTGACCCAGAGGTCCTTCTCATCAGCCGCTCCCAGGCTCTGGAACGACCTCGGGATGAGATCTGTCATATTTCCACCTTGAAAGCCTTTAGGAAGGCTATTAAGATGGATCTCTCCCGGTAGCCCTTTCCAGACTAGATCAGATTATTGACATCCCTCCCTCTCCTCCGGACCCTTACCTTTGCCATCGTTAGTGTTATGGAAATTGTTATCTAACGTTCCTGCCCTCCCCTCTCACCTTCAGAAAATCATCAATTTCTTGCCCGAAAAAATGTTTTTACTGTACAGTGGTGCCTCGGGTTACGAAATTAATTCGTTCCG
>NW_024841621.1:0-1112 GCF_019175285.1 Sceloporus undulatus
ACAGCTGTGTTAGAATTTTCTATGGGGTTTTCAGGCTATGTGGCTATATTCTGGAAGAGTTTATTCCTGATGTTTCACCAATATCTGTGGCTGGCATCTTCAGAGAATGCTGACATGGGAGTGAGTGGAGTGTATATATACTGTGTGAGCCTTGGTTGAGAGGAAATGATACACATGTTAATCTCCATGCTGATTTTTCTGGCTGACTCAGTCTGCAGTTTCTGGGCGGCCAGAAAAATCAGCAGTAGCAGTACACATTATAAATCATCCAGGGCATAAAATTCTATTTCAAAACACTGAAATTTTGGACCATACCAACAACTATTAAGCCAAAATGCACAGGGAAGCCATTGTAATCCATTGACACCTGGATAACTTCAACAGGAAAGAAGAAACCCTGAAAGTAAACAAAGGCCTGTTACAGACGGGCCTAAAAGTATGTGCTCCGTGCATACTAGGGTTAGAAAGGAGTGTCTTTTCTGGACGCTCCCAACCCTAGCATGCGCGGAGTGCACACAAAATGGCAGCAGCCGTTCCACACGACCGCCACCATTACGTCACGACCGCGCCGCCTCCCAACGAGGCGCATGCGGATGTGATGTCTTTGCGCCATGTGAGGGCACCTAGAGTGCCCTTTCCGCGGCGTAAGAAGGAGCTCCGAAACAGAGCTCCTTCTGGGGTTTGCGTCGCTAGGTGCAGCCTTTACATGGCTGCGCCCAGCGACGCAGAGGAGAAAGGGGCCAAGCGGCCCCTTTCTCCTCCTCTCCGCCATCGCCGGGTGTCCTTGGGGCTTGAAGCCCCAAGGACACCCCTTTCCAGGCTGCGGGGAAGTGGCCTTTTGCTGCTTCCCCGCGGCTTGGAAAGCGGCGGATCAGGGCCTTGGAGGCTGCCGGTCTGGCAGCTGAGGCCCAGATACAGTAGAGAAAGGGGTAGGTGCAGGCCACCCCAAACGGGCGGTCTGTAATCCACCAAAGTTTGGCTACCAGTCCTGAAAAACACCAAAATCAAGATCCAGCCCATGCAAATGAGGGGATTTCCCAGCAGACAATGGATCATTAATTAAACAGACACCCTGAGACCTTGCCATTCAACAACAAACCAACACAGAGATT
>NW_024841622.1:0-1112 GCF_019175285.1 Sceloporus undulatus
TTGGCTGAAATCTTACTACACACTGAAACTAACTAGACAGCATAAGACCCTGGGATTTTCCACAATCCTTGTCTTTCTTAAAGCTGTAGATTTCTATTTCCCCTCCTAAACTGATACATAGAAAACCTAATATAATCTCAACTAAATATATGTCTCAAGAGCATCAAAGATGCTCTGGAGGCATGACAATAATAATAATGTCTCTTGTCCACAAAAAGACAGAGCCTTGTGAAAAATGAAAGACTAATAGAGATCCAAAACACACTGAATAAATAATCCAGTTTGGGACTGTTTAACTGCTCTGGCTCAATGCTAGGGAATTCTGGGATCTGTAGTTTTGTGAGACATTTAGCCTTCTCTGTCAGAAAGCTCTGGGGCCACAATAAACAACAGTTCCCAGGATTCTCTAGCATTGAACAAAGGCAGTTAAAGCAATCTCAAAGTGGGTTATTTCCGCCGTGTGACTGGGACCTCTGTTAGTCTTTGAGCTTCCACAAGACTTTGAGACCACTTTAGCTGCCCTGGCTCTGGGGCATTCTGGGAAATGTTGTTTTGTGAGAAAGAGCTCTGGTGCCACAATAAACTACAATTCCCATGCATCTGAGGAAGTACGCTTAAGTCTAGGAAAGCTCACACTGCCAACATTTCTTTCAGTGAGTCTCAAAGGTGCTACAAGATCTATCTCTCTATTATCATCACTATTATTATTATCATTATTAAATACAAATGCAGCTGAAGAAATGGATTTAAATTGGCAACACTGATATACTGTAGACTCTTTCTCAGGGGCTGTGATCTGGAAGCGTGGAGGCAATTCCCTTGTCAAACCAGGGAATCCTGGGAATTGTAGTTTGTTGTGACATATATGTATATATATGTGTGTGTGTTTGACTGTATCTATCTATATATATGTGTGTGTGTGTGTATAATATATGTATATATTATGTGTGTGTATATATGTGTGCGCATATATATAGATATAGATATATATAGAGATATAGATATATAGATATAGATATACCTTGAAGTCTGAAGAATAGCCAAGAAAATCCGACAAGAAAGAGGGCAAGGTAGGGCCTGAGGAAGAGGAGGAAGGAGAAGAAGGCTTAGAG
>NW_024841623.1:0-1112 GCF_019175285.1 Sceloporus undulatus
ATGGGATGCACACTCTTTTGAACTTGGAACACATTTTGCAGCAACTGAACTGACCTGAGGAGAAGGGGGAAAGTGGGAGGAGGAGAGTGAAATAGGACATTTTCAAAGCCCTTGAAAAAATGAGGTGATAGAGGATTAACCAAGACTCTCTCTGCCAAACTGGGGCAGTGTGTTCTCCGCTTGCTTTCATGAGTTGGCCCAGACACAGATGAAACGAATAATCAGGTTGGCAACTTACCAAAGAGCTGTTGTTCCTGGGCATCCTCTTTCTGTTGGAGCCCAAGTCCCTTCGCTTGGCCTCTGTGTTGACCATCAGGTGGGCAGGGGGTCCTGGTGGCTCTGCACTTGGTCACTTCCAGCAAGAGAAGCCCCAAAGCCATGTACAAGGGGTCCAAGATGAAGTTCCTGAGAAAAGGGACCAGGGTTAGGATTGGCTTAGCAAGAAGCCCTGCAACACTCAAAGACACAGAGAACAGCATCCTGCTGGTGACATACGCAAGTGACATATGCCTCCTTTGGGCCGATGCAGAGATGGGCATCCCTTCCTCCCTCTGCACCAAACAAAGCCCCCTGGACCTAGCATAGATTCACTGCAGCTCCCCTACACAACAGATACTCCACTCCTTCTTAGACTGGTGGGGAATCAGAGATGGGGAATTGGAGAGGGCCCTGGTTATGTCCTTGTAGCTAGATGTGAAATGAGCGCATCATTAATAAACAAACAGATAAATAAATAATCTGCTGAAACCTTCAGAGTTCCGCAGTGCTTTCCCCAACATCAGCTCCTTTCCCAAGAAGGCTGCATCTACACTATAGAAATAAGGCACTTTGGCACCACTTTAACCTCTCAGTGCTATGGAATCCTGGGATTTTATCTTTGAACACTTAGCCTTCTCTGCCAGAGAGCTCTCATGCCACAACAAACTACAAATCCCAGGATTCCACAGGATAGTGCCAGGAGAGTTAAAGCGGTTTCGAACTGGATTATTTCTGCAGTGCAGATACAGCCTAGCTCTGTTGTAAAAGTCAAATTATTATCTGGTTAAAAATGGTTTTCCTTTTTTAAAAAAATAAGTTTGTTTTAGTCTCTAATTGTTATTCTTGTTGTTCTT
>NW_024841624.1:0-1112 GCF_019175285.1 Sceloporus undulatus
GTCCAGGACCGGTTGACAAACCTCCATACCTGGATTAGGATATCCAACAACAAGTAATTCTGTTTTACCTGGATTCAGTTTTAATCTGATTTTCCTCATACAGCCCATTACTTTCTCAAGACATTCATTCAGAGGGGAGATGCCTTCCTTTGTTGACGCTGAGGTCTGCAGCATGGAGAGATATATCCGGGTGTCACCAGCAACTGATAGCACCTCAGATGATCTCTCCCAGAGGTTTCATGTAGATGTTAAAGAACATTGGGGACAGGATGGCACTCTGTGGGATGCCAAATTTAAGCTCCATTTATGCATCCCAGATGCTTCCCCTCCACCTCAGGACTCCCTTTATGTTTCTCTTCCCTTGGCAGTTTCCCTCTTTCCTTTCTTCCTTCTCCTCCTTTAACCTAAATACCATCAAGGGGTCCAAGGCCCTTTCAGCATGTTCCCAGAAGTGGGAGGAGACAATCTTCCTGGTACTGAGGGTCTCTCTTGACCCTCCTCTGCAGGGTTGTTGTGAAGGGAAAGTTATATATTTGGAATGTGTGTGTCTGCCTAATACGGATCCTGTGGACTTCTATGCCTAGTTTGCAAGTTGCCAGAGGGATGTCCCTCTCCCTAGAAGGGGCTTTGAGGTCCCTCTGTCTGCCTCCTCTTGGCTTTGGCCTAGATTTGGACTCTTCTCCCTCCCCCCAGACAGAGCCCCCTTCCCCTAGGACCCCAGGAAAACTCTCCCCTCCCCAAAAAAATGTTGTTTCCAATGCTATTGAACCCTCTCCTGTGTGATGCTTTTTATTTGTCACAAAACTTTTTTGACTGGGGGCCTCCCTTCTTCTGAACCCCATCTCAGCCCCTCCCAGAGATGAAAAGGGTGTCCCCTTCCTGGAAAGCAAAACAGAGGGCCTAGCCAAGCCAAATTTCTCCCCAAATGAGTAATCAGAAGGGAGGGTCTGTCTCTGCCCCACTTTCCAGGAGGGAGAGCAGTCCTCAAAGCTCTTTCTATTTTTGGATCACCCTGCCCCCTCCCCCCATGGCCATGCCTCTCCCCAAGGGTCCCCCTAACTCCTTTACTCATAATAAGCCCCCCTATGTACCTGAGCACCAAGGAATCCCCA
>NW_024841625.1:0-1112 GCF_019175285.1 Sceloporus undulatus
GCGAGATTAAAAAAAATGGGTAAATTAAAATCTGATAAATGTTGGAGATGCCAGGAAGATAAAGGGACAATGATGCATATGTGGTGGGGCTGTGCAAAGGTGAAACCCTTCTGGGACAAAATCCATAGTATAATTCAACAAATCTTTAAAATTGGTTATAAAAAAAGACCAGAATTATATTTGCTGAACATGACTTATTTTATTAAAAATAATGATGAATGTAAATATTGGAAAACTATACTGTATATGATAACAGCAGCTAGACTGATTATTGCAAATCACTGGAAAGATACCAATGTAATACAACTAGAAGAATGGCTTATTAAGCTAAATGATATTAGACAACTGGACTTGATTTCCTGTAGCTTAAAGAGGGGTAGTAAAAACGAGAGGACACAGTTGGAATGGGAAAAGGTGGTGTCCTTTTTGAAAAAAAGGTGGAAACTGGAGGATAGTCTGGTCGAATCTCTATTATAATGGTTAACCATTAGAAACTCTTCAAAAATAACATCGTTGTGGAAATAAGGTTAATTTTGATCGCTCAGTTTATTTATTTATTTATTTATTTATTTATTGAATGTTTATATTAGCTAGGGTTGCAATATTTTGGTATTAGATAATGTTGGAGAAAAACTTACAAATACACCATGGGAAATGTTGATAACAATGGGGAATTCTCAATTAACTGAGTGTATATAAATCTAAGCAAGAATACGCAGATAATTAAGGAAACTTCACAAGAGGGGAATTTAAAGCTAGGAAGTAGAACATTTGCTGGAATCAAAGCTTTGTTATTTTGAAACCTGAATTGTATTGACAATATACGCCATTGTAATTATGTATTCAGGAACAACTTGCCTTTTCTGTATGGAAAATTTAATAAAAATTATATAAAAAAAATAATAATAATAAAAAAAAGGCTTCAGCAGGTGATGACCATAATGGAATCTTTGGGCACCATTTAACCCTATATTTCCCCCAAATCCGCAGAAGAGTTTTTCTAATAAAATGATTATTAAATTCCTTGTCTACTTTGGTTTTATCATAAAATAAGTAGGCATGAAGACCGAATTTCAATCCATAACTTTCAGCCGTCAGGTTTCTATTATCTT
>NW_024841626.1:0-1112 GCF_019175285.1 Sceloporus undulatus
TTGTTAGTGGTAACAAGCTGAAAATATAGCAGCATTGTTAAAACCAACCATAATTTAGTTTTATAGATGAAATTTGTATTAGATTGTCAGTAGATTAGTAATGTTTATATTTAGCTTGATAAATTTTACCCACCAATTATAAGATAGTGTGCGGGAAACAGATTGAGGAGCAATTCTTACATAGCACAGCAGAAAGTGAAATATTACAATTTTTCTCATCAGAGATGATGTAGCTACGAAAGTGAGCTACATGTCAGGTAAAGTCCCTTATTCATATGTTGCTTTTGTGATGAATTCCCTTAGGTGAATCACTGTTTCAGCTTCAGTGCCACCCATTTAACCGACTGTATGGGGTACTATAAGATTCTTTATTAATATACAGTATAATTTATTTATATCCTGTCTTGTTGGTATAGATCTTGGGCCAGTTTACAATGAAACAGGTTACTACACAAAAATAGCGGTAGCATAATTAAAGCAATCAGTTTAAATGCACCTGGTATATTGTTTCGTGATAATAACCCCTTCATGGAGGTCCTACCACAGGTCACAGGTCCATGTGGTGGGAACACAGCAGAGGGCCTTCTCAGGGCTGTCTCCAGACTCGGTAACCTCCTTCCCAGAGAAGCTTCCATACTATCTTTCCTCAAGCACGTAAAACATGTTTGTTTGTTTTTTGGAAGGCTTTTGAAAATTAGTTCTTGTGGGTTTTTCAGGCTATGTGACCATGTTCTAGAACATGGCCACACAGCCTGAAAAACCCACAAAAAACTATGGATGCTGGCCATTGAAGCCTTCAAATTCACTTTTGAAAATGTATTCTTCAAAAGAAACAGGCCTTGTACAATGTGCTGGATTTCTGTTTGTTGAGTTTTTCTTTTAACCCGTTTCAAATTTTACAATGGTTCAATTTCTTTTTAACTTTTGTATCCATTACTTTTTAAATATGTAGAACTGTTGTAAGTCACTCTGAGTCTCTAATTGGGTAAAAAACAGGTTACAAATAAATGTAGTCTATCATCATCATCATCATCATCATCATCATCATCATCATCACCATCATCCAATAAAAGTTAGCACACTTATACAGTTTTTACTCATGTAAAGTATGG
>NW_024841627.1:0-1112 GCF_019175285.1 Sceloporus undulatus
CTGGGTCCATATCCCGCTCCACTCCCTCAGGTAGGAGTACTGGAGAATGAGGAACTGGCATGTCCATACCATGTTCGCCCTCGGGGACTACATTTGCCATAGGGACCTCCACGATGGATGCCTCTGTATCCGTGTTCTCCCTCGTGGCCTGCGATGTGGAGACCGTGGGGTCCACTCTATCCTGCTGGACCTCCTGCGGTGTACTGGCACGACTGGGCATCCTAGGTGCACTCTGGCTTCACTTTGGTTTGGGATGGCAAGAGGAACTCCACTGTGCCCCTTGGACATGGTGGTGCAAGTCCTCCCCCACAAATGCAGGGCAGTCATAGTCACTGTATACTGCAAAAGTCCAGTGTCTCGTCCATCCTTTGTATCGAATGGGAACACGTGCCGCGGGAAGCCAGCCTGGTGGTGCCCTGAAGCCTTTGACCAGAACTTTGGTATCTTCATCAATGATGTCAGGGTCCACAAAGGATCGATGCAGGGCCGAGATTTGTGCGCCTGAATCTCTGTATGCTATGACTTCCTTGTCACCCACCCACAGGGTGTGTCGTTGGTGTATAGGAATCATGGAGGGATCAGGGTCCACTGTTGCCCCAGCCTCAGCCACATAATAATAATAATAATAATAATAATAATAATAATAATAATAATAAATTGTTTATTTCTAGCCCACCTTTCCTTGAGATCAAGGTGGGTTACAACATCATAGAACAACAAACGATGAACATCAGCAATACAGATAGTAAAAACAAGAATTAAAAACACAGATTAAAGCCTTACAAAAACTAGCCTGGACCCGAGTCATAACATGTATTGTGCTGGACTTTTGTGGGCACTGGGCCCTAACATGTCCTAATTGTCCACAGGAATAACACTTTGTGGCATCTTTGTCTTTGGGTTTCCCTTGCGACGCTGAAGACGGCTGCCGTTGTCCCTGGCCACACTGAGGATGAGACTGTCGAGATGGTTGAGGTGGATTAGGCGTAGCGGCCTTGGGTGGTTGCGACTGAGGGTTGTCCTTGTGCGGGAGTTGATGTACTGACTGTGATTTCTTGTAATATCCTGCACTGGGCAAGGCAGGTTTATCCTTCCTGAGTTCCAGGTAGCTA
>NW_024841628.1:0-1112 GCF_019175285.1 Sceloporus undulatus
CTCCTCAGCCCATCCCTGACCAAATTTCCTGGCTTTTTTGGCCCCTCCTCAAGCCTTTTGAGACTCTGGAGAGACTTCTTGGGTAAAATCCCTCTGTTGGCCCTGCAATGGCTTAGAGAAGAATGGCAATGTTCTCTCATGTTTCTTTTCCTGCCTGAGCTTGCTTAGTTCCATGGTTGATTCAAGAGGCCCTTTGTTACCCAGAATGCTGGAGTCTGGGGAGGACAGCCGCAAGTGCTATGCTTTTAGAGAAATTTGTTACTTAGCTGAAAGGAGATATAAAGTTTGGTTGGGCCAAGAGCGACCCCGGGATTCAGCTTAACTATAGCAGGCCTGGAAGCACACAGAACTCCAAAGGCATTTTAAATAGGTTTTTTATTTTTTATTTAGGGGAAAGCATAATACACACACACAAACACACACACACACACACAAGTGTTCACACACATGCACAAGAACTATATAACAGGTGGGATTGGTCAAGAGATGTAAGACTTTTATAATGGTAATACTTTACCTAGGTGGATCTTGATTCCAGTTGCTGAGGGTTTGAAATGGGAATAGAAGTCAGGAGCTAATGCACCAAGTGGGGTTGACGACTGCATTGAGGTGCTTAGCCATGTAAACCAACAGACTGTCTGTCTGTAATTGGACTGAACTCAAAGAACAGCCAGTCATGGCAGATATTTATACTGTAATTGTTGCTTGGGGGCAGAAACCAAGTGTCCAAAAGGGTTTAAATCGCTTTAGAATATTTCCGGGGGGAAGAATGGTCTGAAATCAAATTGAATGCAATGGGTGCTTGGAGCAAATAAATCAGACAAAAAGGATTAGCACACTGGCTCTCAGTCCTTCTTGGCTCTGAATTCCTATCGTGTTCACAAGCCAATATACAGCACAATCTGAGGGTGACACTTCCAGATGCAGCTCCACAATAACATAGCAGAGTACGGAAGCAAATACCCAGATATAGATATTGGCAATGCTTTGACCACTTTTTACACTAAAAATCTATCTGAGTTACAAAATAACACAAATATTTGCAAGCTCTCCTCTCTGAGTTCCTTCAACTTCACCATCTCTTCTACACACAACTCCAGTCCACACCAATC
>NW_024841629.1:0-1112 GCF_019175285.1 Sceloporus undulatus
TGAGATTCGGGGTGAGTAGGAACTTCACGTGATTGAATCGGTTTCAAAACCGATTTTTTTGGTAATGTGAATGGGCCCTGGGAATGGCTCATGTTGACCTCAGGCTGATTCTTGTTGCCTGAGAGATTGAGATGGGCCCATTGTGACTTAAGACTGGTCCTCCTTTCCTGAATGAATGAGACTGGCCCATTGCGATCTCAGGCTGATGCTCCTTATCTGAAGGACTGACACTAACTCATTGTGACTTCAGGCTGATGTTCCTTCCCTGAAGGATTAAGATGGGCTTATAGACTACAGGCAGGTGTTCCTTACCTGAAGGATTGAGCCTGGCCCATAGCGACCTCAGGGTTATGGTCTTTGCCTGAAGGACTGAGTCTCCCTCAAGGCTCATGTTCCTTACCTTAAGCAATGAGACTGTCCCATTGTGATCTCAGCCTGAGGCACTTTTCCTGAAAGATTTTGACAGGACTATTATGAGTTCAGACAGATGTTCCTTGCCTGAAGGATTGAAACTGGCCCATTGTCATCCTTACTGGAAGCATTGAGATTGTCACATTGTGATCGCAAAGCCATCCACTCCAAACCCCTTCTGCCATGCAGGAACTCTCAATCAAAGCATACCTGACAGATGACCATCCAGACTCTGTTTAAAGGCCTCCAAAGAAGGAGACTCCATCATTCTCCATTGAGGGAGTGTGTTCCACTGTCAAACAGCCATTTCTGTCAAAAAGTCCCTCCTAATGTTGACCTGGAATCTCTTTTTGCATCCATTGCTCCGGGTCCTGTTCTCTGAAGCAGCAGGAAACAAGCTAGCTGCCTTCTCAATATGGCATTCCTTAAAATATTTAAACAGGGCTATTATATCACCTCTTAACCTTCTCTTCTCCAGGCTAAACATCCCTAGTTTCCTAAGTAGTTCCTCATAGGGCATGGTTTCCAAATCCTGCACCATTTTAGTCGCCTTCCTTTGGACACGCTCCAGTTTCTCAATGTCCTTTTTCAATTCTGGTGCCCAGAACTGGAGACAATATTCCAGGTGAGGCCTGACCAAAGCAGAATAGAGTGGCACTATTACTTCTCTTGATCTAGACACTATACTTCTATTGATGCAG
>NW_024841630.1:0-1112 GCF_019175285.1 Sceloporus undulatus
AGAAATATGCAATTTCACAGCAACACTGAAAAGCATCTCCAGTGAATATCCTTCCTATGGGCCTGGAGAGCAACTTATTCTGATTTAAGAGCCTTGTTCTTGAGCCTCTAATTCTATTTAATTCTTTGTAATAATAGTTTTAAGTCTGCATGTAAATTTAAGGCCTATTACTGTCACTGCTATTAAATATGAGAGGTATGGTCCTTATTTCCATACCAGAAGAAATTTAACACTGAGATTCAGGGGTTGAAACAGGTGCAAAGATGACAAAAAACATTTTATTTGCATATTCAAGTGGCGGATGCATATACTTTGCATTAAAGAGAGAAGAGTTAGCTTCTCAGGTATACAATTTATTCAGTCTATTACTCATTCATAACAGTGCTTGTAAAACAAAATACACTCTTTCTCATATGCAGTATTATTAACAGGAGGAAAGCCAGTGTGGGGTAGTGGTTTAAGTGTGGGACTATGATTTTGGAGATCAGAGTTCATTTCCCCACTCAAGCATAAAAACCCTTGGGCAAGCCATACTCTCACAGCCTCAGAAGATGGCAATGGCAAACCAACTCTGAAGAAACTTGCCAAGAAAATCCCATGACAGATTCGCATTAGGTCCAAATGACTGGAGGCACACAACAACAACATTGTTAAGAGGAACACTGGACTATGTTTCTGGAGATCAGAGTTGGATTCCCCCACTCAGCCATGGAAACCACATTACAGACCCGTCTTAGGGTCACCATAAGTTGGAGACTATGTGAGGGTGCCAAATAACACAATTATTAAGAGGTATAGCACAGTTTATAGGAGGCAAGCAATGTCTCTGAGTCAGGGGAGTGGCAAGTGGAACACCACACACCCCTTCAGAGTCTTCACTCCTCTCCCACCATGGTCATACCTCCACTGCAGTCACTGTTCAAATTCAGTAGCCATTATAGTAGTTCTAAGTTGCCAGAAAATGCCAGAATATTCTCTTTCACCACAGAGCCTTGTGAGATGTTGGAGCAACTTATCTCGTGAGGTTCAGGAAAGCAGCATGAAAAGAGTCATGAAACCAGGTTCCAGGAATGTAGGGAATGACAAGGAGTGAAGCTGGTTGAAGAAAACAG
>NW_024841631.1:0-1112 GCF_019175285.1 Sceloporus undulatus
AGACGGTGTTGGGGGCCTTGCAGTCTAAACCCTTTGAACCCTTAGCCTCCACAGACATTAGACTGCTAACTTGGAAAACTGTGTTTTTAGTGGCTATCACGTCTGCCCGCCGTGCGGGCGAACTTTGTGCTTTGCGCCGAGACCAGCCTTTCCTTAGGTTCCATTTGGACAAGGTGGTCCTCAGGACAGATATTACTTTCTTACCTAAAGTTGTTTCTGCCTTCCATATGTGCCAGGATATTGTTCTGCCTACCCTGGCCCCGAACCCGACCACCGATGCCGAGCGGGCCCTCCATACCCTGGACGTGCGTAGGGCCCTAGCCTTCTATCTGGACAGAACTAAGGACTCGAGCCGTTCTGTGAGACTGTTCCAGTGCTACTCCACACCTAAAAAAGGACTGCCGGTGTCGGCCCAGAGACTCTCTAAGTGGGTCTCCAAGACTATCGCTCTGTCCTATGAACTCTTGGGTAAACCCTGCCCGGATAGAGTTCGTTCTCATGCCACGAGGGCGATAGCAGCTTCTTCTGCCTTCCTGTCTGGCATCCCTCTAGAGGACATTTGCAAGGCCACTGTCTGGTCTCAACCTTTAAGTTTCATTAGACATTATAGGTTGGATACAAGGGCCAAAAGGGATGCAGCTTTTGGGAGGGCTGTGCTACTATCAGGACTACACTAAACAGAACACTGTGCTACCTGATAGTTCAGACTGTTTTATTCCCCAAAGACTCTTCGTGGAAAGTGTTGGAGGCCCTTGTTGGGCTTGCTTTATGAGGTGGGATTTTTTTCTAAGTATATAAACAAGCAATTACTCTTATGATGGTATTCAGTTGTCTTTATTGGTACCATTTGAATTGTTAAAGTTTTCAAGTGTCATGACACTCCCGCCTCCACTGACCTTAGCTTGCCAGTCTCAACCCATTTGTATGATTCGCAGAGACCACGAAGAAGAAGGACAGGTTGCTTACCTGTAACTGTATTTCTTCGAGTGGTCATCTGCGAATACATACAAATCCCGCCCATCCTCCCCTCAGTGTCCTGCTCACATTGGCTCATTCTTGTCGCCTTCGCGGCGGAAAAATTGCGGAACTGGGGAAAAGAGCGGGAACGGAGG
>NW_024841632.1:0-658 GCF_019175285.1 Sceloporus undulatus
TTCAGGCAGAAAAGGGAGGTTTATGCAAATGCAGAATGACATCACTGCTATGGAAGGCTCACTTGACCAATCAGAGAGCAAGATAAAGGTCCTTCTGGAAGCTTCCGTGAGAAGGAGATATAAGGCCTGACAGACCAAGAGACAGTTGGGGGAATTGTGTCGGTTGGAGATCAAGAGAGAGAGTTAAAGAGCAGATCTTGGAAGTTAGTCTCAGAATTGGACACTTGGGTTTATTTATTTCTTTAATAGCTTGGATGAATTGAATATTATATACTTATAAATATTGTACCTGCAAGATTCTTAATATTTTGCATGACTTATATTTCAGTTATATTTTGTTATCTATAATAAATACCTCCTTGGAGTATCTACTACTCGATGCTCCTTTTACACGTGTTTTGGCTCAGTTGATGCTTGGGAAGATCAGTGAAGAAGTAGAAATAAGGTTCCTTAACTGGTCTCAGTGTAGGTTAAGGGAAACCCTCTTATAATTCACTGGATGATGGCAGCATGATTTAAGGAATTTAAGGGTCTGCTGGGCTAAGAGCCATAATGTCTAAATGTCTAATTAACAATTTGTAAGACACTCTGAAAGCCTTTACTGAAGAGATGAGTATAAAAACATTATTATTATTATTATTATTATTATTATTATTAT
>NW_024841632.1:758-1112 GCF_019175285.1 Sceloporus undulatus
ACTTGAGGAGTTTGCACTCTACGTCTTTCTGTAATAATAGCTACAAAACTAATAATAGCATTTGGACATTTAGTCTTTTAAAAACAAATATGGCAGATTTAAATGCTGCTTTAAAACCTCTTTCCATCTGCCAGCTTTGCGCTGGTTTTGGGGGTAAATGAGAAAGTGTTGGGAGGGAGGGACTGCAAACAGAATTAGGAGATGCATTGCAGGCTATGGACAGTTTGCGGCCAAGAAAGGTCCAAAACACACAGCAGCAATACTCCAGTTTGAGAGCGCTTTAACTGCCCTGGCCCAGTGCTAGGGTATCCTGGGAAATGGAGTTTATTGTGGCACCAGAGCTCTCTGACAGAG
>NW_024841633.1:0-1112 GCF_019175285.1 Sceloporus undulatus
AGGCAGTACTGCCATTTTGATAAGGGCGATTCTTCCTAGGATTGACAAATTCAGATTATTCCATTTTATAAGATCACATCTTATTTCTTCCCATTTCCTTCTATAATTGTTTTCATATAAGTTCGAGTTATTATTCGACAACCATATTCCTAAATATTTTATCTTTTTGGTCACCTTGCAACCCGTTTTATTAATTAATTTCTCTTCTTCCTCCTTCTTAATATTTTTAGTTAATAATTTGGTCTTTTCTTTGTTTATCTTTAATCCAGCGAATCTTCCAAATTCCTTTAGTTCATTCATTAGATAGACAACTCCTCTACTAGGTTCCTCTACTATTGACACCATGTCATCTGCAAACGCGAGTATTTTTTTCTCTTTCCCTTTTATTTTAATTCCTTTAATCTTATCGTTATTCCTTATAGCGTTCATTAATACCTCTATTGTGCAGATAAACAATAGTGGGGATAAGGGACATCCCTGTCTAGAGCCCTTATATATTTTAAATTCCTCCGATTTCTCTCCATTTATTTTTAGTTGGGCATATTGTTCATTATAAATTTGCTTTATACATCCTAAAAACCAGCCCCCTACTTTCATTCTTTTTAACACTTCTATCATAAACTCCCATTTCAGGTTATCGAAAGCTTTTTCGGCATCAATGAATATTAAAGCTGACTTTTTTTGTTTATTCTTATTATAGTATTCTATGGTATTAATTACTGTTCTAACATTATCTTTTGCTTGTCGTCCTGGTAAAAAGCCACTTTGATCCCTTTTTATCACGTTATTCAGTACATTTTTAAGTCTCTCAGCTAGTACCATCGCAAAGATCTTATAATCAACATTTAAAAGCGATATTGGTCTATAGTTTTGAACCAAGAGACTATCTTTCCCTTCTTTTGGTATTACTGTGATTGTAGCCTTTTCCCATGATGAAGGGATCCTTTGATCTTTTATTGAGTTGAACAATTTCTCTAATGGATCTGTTAACTCCTCTTTAAAAATTTTATAATACTTGGCCGTAAAACCGTCAGGACCGGGTGACTTTCCCTCCTTTAATTTCCTTATTACATAAAGGATCTCATCCCTACTGATGGGTTTATTTAATTTTT
>NW_024841634.1:0-1112 GCF_019175285.1 Sceloporus undulatus
ACTGAAACCAAAAATCACTTAAGTATACTGAACATGGCAACAAAGTCAAGGACTTAAATATGCTGAAGTCTGGCTGGAATGTGTTGACTGTCCTAGCCTGAGAATATTGACTGAGTATGAATGACCCAATACTCCCAACATTCAATGAAAATAATCAGAATAGAAATGTGATTATTACTAGGCTTCTGGTTATTACTGGTAACACATGAAAAAGCAGTACTGTACATAATGAACACGTACATTCAACAAACTGTATGTTTTTTTCAGTTCAGACACTGTTTGATACATTGCACTGATTAAACTGAGACTGATATTTTGTAGTGAAATAGGAGATAAATTTACTGTAGCATTAAGATTATTCTCTTACATTTGCATGCATCAGATATGTCATCTGATCCACCTTATATTTTAGACCTTTAATGAGAAATTTTGCATCTCAAGCACTATGTGTAATTATAGTATTTCCCCAAGAGCTACAGAGAATCTATCAAAACTAAATTTTAAAGGGATAATGATGAGCCCACCATCAACGTATCCTTAACTTACCCCATCATGTGAAAACTAGGTTGAATAAAGCGCTATTGATACATGTTTTATATTTGCTTTATACTCTTGATACTCTTTTTGCCTTTTGCTATTGTATTTTCAGATGTGCTTGTATTTTACATTGTGACAGTATAGTTTAAAACATGTTACAGAATTTTGCGCTTTAATTTCTTGTAAGCTATTATGTAAATGGTAACCCTAAAAGACCACCTATAAATATGGGAATAAATAATAATTACCAGTTACTTATTATTTTGACAATCTAGTTCATATACTTCAATTAAGACTTATTAAAATACCGTTATTAAAAACAAATGATTTGAAGAAATATCCCAGTTAGTATCACACTTGAAAAGGAATGGAATAGAATCTCTGATAGCACAAACTAGCAAAGCTAATACCTCCCATGTGAAGTGTGGTGTTTTTTCTCTTTGATCCATACTTTTAAAAAAGCCTTTCTCCAGATAACTAAGGCCTGTTACAGACTGCCAAAATAAAGCTGCTTTGGGTCTCTTTGGAGGCATGCTATTTAAATGATGCATGGGTCCTAAGAGTCCGGAGGTCAC
>NW_024841635.1:0-1112 GCF_019175285.1 Sceloporus undulatus
TCCCTCCTCAATATGACCTCCCTTCAAATACTTGAACAATGCTATCATCACACCCCTCAGCCATCTCTTCTCCAGGCTAAACATACCCAGCTCACTAAGTCACAGAATCCTAGAGTTAGAAGAGGCCCCAAGAAGGGCCCTGATCCAGTCCAACCAACTTCTGCCATGCAGGAACTCTCAATCTAAGTATCGCTATTGACAGATGGCCACCCAACCTCTGCTTAAATACCTCCAAGGAAAGAGACTCCACCAAAATCCAAGGGAACACATTCCTCTATTGAACAGCCCTTACTCTCAGAAAGTTCCTCCTAATGTTGAGGTGGAATCTCTTTTCCTGGAGCTTGCATCCATGGCTCCACTGTGTCCTAGTCTTTGGAGCAGCAGAAAAGAAGCTTGCTCTCTTCTCAGTATGACATCCCTTCAAGTATTTAAACAGGACTATTATATCACCTCTTAACCTTCTTTTCTCCAGCCTAAATATCCCCAGCTCCCTAAGTCTTTCCTGATAGGACATGGTTTCCAGACTCTTCACCATTATAGTTACCCTCCTTTGGACACATGGCTCCAGTTTCTCAACATCCCTTTTGAACTGTTTTGCCCAGAACTGGACCCAGGGTTATCCCAGCTGGGGCCTGACCAGAGCAGAATAGAATGGCACTATTCCTTCTTTGATCTAGACACTATACTTCTATTGATGCAGCCTAAAATCGCATTGGCCTTTTTAGCTGCCGCATCGCACTGTTGATCATGTTCAACTTGTGGTCTACTTGGACTCCTAGATCCCTTTCACATATATAAGTCTCCTTAAGCCAAATGTCCTCCATCTTATATCTATGCACTTCATTTTCCCTACCTAAGTGCAGAACCTTACATTTCCCCCTGTTCATTTTGTTAGTTTGGACCCAGCTAGCTTCCTTCCTTCCTTAGGCTTACCTGTCCGGTGAAGTCCAGGGCAGGCTGGGTGCCGGGGCTGCAGGTCGGCAAGATCGGGTCCAGCCCTAGGACATCCTCGGGGGTCTCGGCCGGGACCCTGCAGGCTGAAGGAGAGGAATGGTTGGTGGGAGACAAGAAGAACCCCCCAGGAGACCTGCCCTCCTCATCTTTGGGGGCCG
>NW_024841636.1:0-1112 GCF_019175285.1 Sceloporus undulatus
CCCCCGGTCCAAGAAGGGTCGCAGTTGGCGTATCAGCCGAAGCTGATAACAGGTGCTCCTAACCGTCGCATCCACCTGAGATGTAAGGTGGAGCGACGAGTCAAGGAGCACCCCCAAACTGTGAACCGAGTCCTTCATAGGGAGCGTGACCCCATTCAGGACAGGTGGAAAAACTTTCTTACCTGGACCAGGAGAACCTATCACCAGTACTTCCATTTTCTCTGGATTCACACTGAGTCTGTTTTCCCTCATCCAACCCATTACCGACTCCAAGCAGGCATCAAGAGGAGAGATGCCATCCTTAGTTACTGCATCAGTCGGAGACATAGAGAAGACTATTTGGGTGTCATCAGCGTACTGATAACACTGCACCCCATGTCTCCGGATGATCTCTCAGTCTTCCATCCTTTTGTTGATCAGTAAAATGAGGACCAAGCTTCTTGGAGGCAATGATCTTACAGATTATAAACTGTTGACAAGAGAGTGCTAGTTCACTGATAAGCAGTATAGAAATGTAAATGCTATTTCTATTTCTGTTATAATCCTGGTGTGTGTGTGGCAGAAATAATAGCAACAGCAAATACATTTCTATAGTGCTGATCACTTAAGCACTCCCAAAATGGTTTGCTTTGTGTAAGTTAACTGCCCCCAGCAACCTGGGGACTCCTTTTAGTGACCTGGGAAGGATGCCAGCCTGGTATTGAACTGGCAACCTTTTGGTTTGTGAGTGAGTGGCTGCAAGACAGTCATTTAACCACTGCATCACCAGGACAAGACACTGGTAAAAAATGGAAGAGAAACAGACGTAATAGTGCCACTCTATTCTGCTCTGGTCAGAACTGACCTGAAAAATTGTGTCCCATTCTGGGCACCACAAAGGATGTGGAAAAGCTTGCTGCTCAGCTTTCTGCATCAGGTGTCAGTGCTGTCTCCTTGCAAACAGCTTCATTTATATGCTACTTCATACTGAACTAACAGTGTCTAAGCAGTTTACAACTGTAAGCTAATTGCCCCCAACAATCTGGGGACTCATTTTAGCGACCTCAGAAGGATGCAAGCTTGAGCCAAGCTTGAGCCCTTTTGCTGGTCTTGAACTCGCAACCTTATGGTTT
>NW_024841637.1:0-1112 GCF_019175285.1 Sceloporus undulatus
TTATATCTTTCAAAAATTTGTCTAAACAGAAACCAATTCTTATTAATCTTGTTCTCTATCTCATTGCTAGGTTTCATTATTAAAGAATTTTTTCTGTTGT
This sequence comes from Sceloporus undulatus, assembly GCF_019175285.1. Taxonomy (NCBI): domain Eukaryota; kingdom Metazoa; phylum Chordata; class Lepidosauria; order Squamata; family Phrynosomatidae; genus Sceloporus; species Sceloporus undulatus. Next base: position 101 of record NW_024841637.1, read on the forward strand.
TAACAGGCCCCTGTATGTTAACCATTTCTTACCCTCCATTTTTGTTCTTCTATAGAAAGCTTCTTGAACAGAGACCCATGATGGTATCTAACAATAAAATTGTTTTTTAACTTTAACCCATACTCTAAACAATGAATTTCTTATAAAGTGATGGCAAAAATCTGTATTAGCTTTAATTTTGTCATGCCAGAAGAAGGCATGATATCTAAACCTTTTGTGTTTTCCATTTCTAATAACTTATCATATCTTAATTATTCTTATTAATTGTTGATCCACTGTAAACAGACCGCATAATGATACAATTATTCCATATTTTAAGGTGACACAATGTGGGATTGCCTCTGAGATCCCCTGGGAGGCAATGTGACACCCCCCCCCAATCCCCAAGAGTAATCCGTCCCAATCTTGGAGATGTCTTAAAGCTGTTTTAAGGCTCCTCTCTGGCATCTGACCCTCACCAAAATTGGAATCCAGGTCCCAGCCCCCTTGTTCTGCCTTTCCTAATACATTATTTGTATATTGAATATCCTGCCTTTCTCAACAAATGGGCCTCAAAGTGTCCCTTTTATGCATCACACACACTCTTTGTTTCTGTCTGTGATAGAGAGATGGAAGGATTATGAAAAATAGAAAGGGAGGGAAGAGATGCTGAAGGTGAAATGGTAAAGTACTGCAGATGGGCAAGAGAGAAAGTTGGAGAGCGGAGGGAGAAAGGGAAGGGGATCAGGCCTCTGGGAGCCAGGAGGGAAAGGCAGGAGCAAAGCCAGGTTCGCCTAGCTCTGTGCAGAGAGGAAAGGACCTCTGGGAAGGGCCAGGAGAGGGGCCTTGAGGATTGGGAGGCAGCCACCAACCTGACAAATTTTAAGAACTGGATTGAGTGAACTGGTGAGAACACGGCTCAGGACCTTGTTTTCAGGGATATTAAGGGGTTCTATTTAGCAATTATCAGCAATGTCTATGAAGAAAGGAAAGGTGACACAAAAATTCCTTTTTCTCTAATGTTTTTGTCCAA
>NW_024841638.1:0-1112 GCF_019175285.1 Sceloporus undulatus
TCAGGTTCACATCATCCAGAAAGACCATTGCACTGAGTGATTAAAGCGGTGTCAAAGTGCATTATTTCTATAGTGCGGATGCAGCCTTCTTGTGAAAGGGGCTGATGATGGGGAAAAGCACTGAGGAACTCTGCAGATTTAAGCAGATGATTGATTGATTGATGTACTCATTTCACATTTAGCTACGGGGACAGAACCAGGGCCCTCTCCAATTCCCCATTCCCTAATCCCCCACCACTCTAAGAAGGCATGGAGTATCTGTTGTGTAGAGGAGCTGCAGTGAATCTATGCTAGGTCCAGGGGGCTTTGTTTGGTGCAGAGGGAGGAAGGGGATGCCCACCTCTGCATTGGCCCAAAGGATGCCTATGTCACCTGCGTATGTCACCAGCAGGATGCTGTTCTCTGTGTCTTTGAGTGCTTAGGGTTTCTTGCCAAGCCAATGCTAACCGTGGTCCCTTTTCTCAGGAACTTCATCTCGGCCTCCTTGTACACGGCTTTGGGGCCTCTCTTGCTTTAAGTGACCAAGTGCAGGGCCCTGTCCACCTGATGGCCGACACAGAAGCCAAGCGGAGGGAGTTGGGCTCCAACAGAAAGAGGCTGCCAAGGTACAACAACTCTTTGGTGAGTCAGTATCCTATTTACTTCATCTGTGTCACTGCTGGGCCAGTTTATAAAAGTTAGAAAATAAAATACTGTCTGAGTTTGGCAGAGACAGTCCTGGTTAATTCTTTGTCACCCCACTTTTTCAGGGGCTTTTAAAAAATGTCCCGGTTTCTCTCTCCTCCTCCCACTTCCCCTTTCTCAGCTCTCTTCAGTTCCTGAGTGCAATTGAGTTTTCAGCCCATCAACTCAAAAGTGGGGAGAGAAGAGGAAAGAAGGAGACAGTATATGGCCCTTCCCAAGAGGCTGAAGCAAAAGCAAACTGCTGTGCCCTTCCTAGATTGTGTGATCTTCATCATAAACAACTTTGTCCACCTTCACTGCCTTCTGGGTTGCTTGTCCACATGTGTCTTGCTTTCCAATCTGTGAAATATTGGGGGCTATGAGAGAACACCTCTGGATCGAAATATGGGGTGGGCCCAGAGTGCTCCCCAGAACTGTTATTAAAAATG
>NW_024841639.1:0-1112 GCF_019175285.1 Sceloporus undulatus
GAAAAGCATTAATCTCCATGGCTTCTTCCCATAAAATCCTAGAATTGGCAGTTTAAGATGGGGTATTTACAATCCTTAGAAACTGGGGAGCAATAGTGCCTCACTGAACTACAGATTCAAATATTCTACAGAATGTTGCTATCACAATTAAACTAGGCTTGAAAGGGATCTAGGACTCCTAGTAGACCGCAAGTTGAACATGGGCCAACAGTGTGATGCGGCAGCTACAAAGGCCCATGTGATTTTAGGCTGCATCTATGCAAGAATAGTTTCTAGATCAAGGGAAGTAATAGTGCCACTCTATTCTGCTTTAGTCAGGCCTCACTTGGAATAATCCTGGGTCCAGTTCTGGGCCCCACAATTCAAAAAGGATGTTGACAAATTGGAACATGTCCAAAGGAGGGCAACCAAAGTGGTGAAGGGTATGGAAACCATCAAGCTCTATGAGGAGCAGCTTAGAGAGATGGTTATGTTTAGCCTGGAGAAAAGAAGATAAAGAGTGGATATGATATCCATGTTTAAATATTTGAAAGGTTGTCATGTTGTACAAGGAGCAGCCTTGATTTTTGTTGCTACAGAGTAAAGGAGATACTACAATGGATACAAGGCACAGGGAGAGAGGTTCCACCTAAACATTAGGAGGAACCTCTTTGACAGTGGAATATACTCCCTTAGATTTTGGTGGAGGTCTTTAAAGAGAGGCTGGTTGGCCATCTCTTGCGGGTGATTTGAATGTGTATTCCTGCATGGCAGTAGGGGTTGAATTAGATGGCCCTTGTGGTCTATTCCAACTCTATGATTCTATAATTCTAGTGGAACCATAGTGACATGATAATATAGTATGAAAGAAACCTCAGTCTTTGTAGAAAGAGCAATGGATTCAGGTTCCTTACCTACAGAAGCCACATTCTCATAAGTGTCCATCATTACATAATTGTACAAATGTTTCTGTTTCTTCGTCAACAGATTCCATTCATCTTCGGAGATATATACTGCCACATCTGCAAAGGTCACCTGAAATAGAAAATAGCCCTCATCCAGAGAGTGCCTAAGCAAAAGGGGAGGAAAACACATGATGCATCCAAATATTATTTCATCACTTCAGAATTCAG
>NW_024841640.1:0-1112 GCF_019175285.1 Sceloporus undulatus
GCAAATAATCCCCAATGTTCCCCTATGGGCAAATAATCCCCAATGTTTCCCTATGGGGAAGTATTCCCTGAATTCCATAGCCTTGAGCCAGATAAAGCGTTCTGAAACCGAGTTATTTCCCCAGTGTGGACACAGCCTTCAGAGCCTCCCTTTCCCTTCAGTCTCTGGCCCCTCACCGGAACCTGGCTCCTTCTCCGTCCCGCTCTTTCTCTCCGATGCCTGTTTACAGACAGCAAAAACCCCGACCGCTGTCGCCGGGGCGATGGAGAACTGCCACCGCTCTTGTCCAATCAAGATCGAGAACGTCACCGGGAAGTGGGCGGGGCGATAGGAGCTCCGCCCTGCGGTTTCTCTGTTCCTCCATCCGCCATGTCGCCCCGCCCCTTTTTAGCGGAGGGGGCGGGGCTCCACCCTGCGGCGTCTGTTTGCGTCAGCCACATAGCCCTGCCCCCTTTTAGCTGGAGGGCGGGGCTTATTTGGTATCTTTTCTTCACTTCACTCTTAGCCTCAAGGAAGCCACCTGCAACTTACATCCGGGTATTTTATTCAGGGGTAGCCATATTGGCCATACTGTTGTGTCCCCAAATTGCGCTCTTTAAGGGGTTTTGGACTTCAGCTCTCAGAATCCCAGGCCATTGGCCAACATGGCTGAGGCTTCTGGGAGCTGAAGTCCAAAATTCTCTTAAAGGGCACAGTTGGGGAACCCTAAGGTTACCAAGGTCTAAAACACACTGCAGAATTAATCCAGTTTGAGACCCCTTTAACAGTCCCTGGCTCAGTGCTAGGGGACTCTGGGAACTAATTTTGTGAGAGACATGGAGCCTTCTCTGTCAGACTGAGTGCTCTGGTGCCCCAAGAAACTACAGTTTCCAGGATTCCAATTTAGTGAGGTGTAACGAGGCTGTACACACTGCAGAAATAATCCAGTTTGACACCACTTTAACCACCATGCCTCAGTGCTATGGAATCCTGGGAAATGTCGTTTAGTGAGGTGTAATGAAGCCATCCACGATACAGAAACAATCCAGTTTGACACCACTTTAATCGCCATGGGATTCTGGGACTATATTTATATACAGTACTGTATAATATAATATAATATACTGCCCCCC
>NW_024841641.1:0-1112 GCF_019175285.1 Sceloporus undulatus
TTATATTTCATTTATATGTTGTTAACTATGATAAATATCTCCTTGTAGTATCTACTACTCGACGCTCCTTTTACATGTGTCTTGGTTCGGTTGATGCTTGGGAAGATCAGTAAAGAAGTAGAAATAAGGTTCCTTAACTGGTCCCAGTGTAGGTTAAGGAAAATCTTTTTATAATTCACTGTGTGGAGGCAGCTTGATTTAAGGAATTTAAGGGTCTTCTGGGCTAAGAGCCATAACAGGGCTGTGGTTTGGCTGCTTGGACCCCAGGAGATCATCACAGTCTCTGATCCCACGCATTATACAGGTCATACTCTCGATGTGCTCTTCTGTATGGAACAGGCACATCCGTGGATGGAGGTAGTCCATATCTCCGTATTGCCATGGACCATGGATCGTTCCCTGGTCAAGGTTGGGCTGAAGGTCAATATTCCCTCTGTTGGGGGGCAGAGGACCTATTAAAATGGCCCCACATAGAAGCTAGTAGAGCAATGGCTGTGAGATCTATTGGAGCAATCCTTCGATCCTACAACCAGGCAGGGGATCATCTGGTCGCACCAGCTCTCAAAATATTTCAGAGTAAGGTTATAGCTCAGATCCTATATGGCGCTCTGTGTGGGGATAGGATGATTCCCAATTGGTGAAACTGGAGGCCATCCAGAATACATTTTTCAGGAGATTGCTCTTACTTTCACCTGAAACACCTGCAGCTTTGGTTCGGGCTGAGATTGGCCTCCCTTCCATCAGAGCTCATATTCATTTTGCTTTATTTAACTACTGGAGATCTGTAATAGGTTCTCCGGTTAAGGTTTTTCCTAAGTTATGTTTCCAACATTTACCAAGTTGCAAAGTCTGGAGTTTAAGATACAATAGTTGCTTGAATCATATCCTGCTCTAACTGAAAATCCTTCTACCTGGAATTCAAGAGAGAAGCTTCATGAATACATTTTTAACCATGATGTGTATCTGGATAGACTGGCTATTAACAATTTGACATTTTCCAAATGGTTTACATTATATAAATTGGACCATCAGATGGCTGTTTACTTAGGGAAGCTTACATTCCCAAAACTTAGGCAGGCTTTTACAGCTCTTCGTTTCCAAACAATGCCTTC
>NW_024841642.1:0-1112 GCF_019175285.1 Sceloporus undulatus
TAATGCAGATTTAAATGCTGCTTTAAAACCTCTTTCCATCTGCCAGCTTTGCTCTGGTTTTGGGGGGGAAATGAGAAAGTGTTGGGAGGGAGGGACTGCCAACAGAATTAGGAGATGCATTGCAGGCTATGGACAGTTTGCGGCCAAGTAAGGTCCAAAACACACGGCAGCAATAGTCCATCTTGAGAGCGCTTTAACTGCCCTGGCCCAGTGCTAGGGAATCCTGGGAAATCGAGTTTATTATGGCACCAGAGGTCTCTGAAAGAGAAGGCTCAATGTCTCACAAAACTACATTTCTCAGAATTCCCTAGCAGTTAAAGAGGTCTCAGATTGGATTATTGCTGCAGTGTGTTTTGGACTTAGGTGACCCTTGGCAAGTCACACTCTCTCAGCCTCAGAGGATGGCAATGGCAACCCCTCTCTGAAGAAACCTGCCAAGGAAACCCCATGATAAGGTTGCCTTAGGGTTGCCATAAGTTATAATTGAATTGAAGACACACATGAAGAACAGATAAAAGTCTGCAATTATTTCTCAGGTTGTACATGGGAACGGGAGTAGGATTGCCATAAGTCAGGAGCTCCAGGACAAATGTAGGACAACAATTTCAAATGTAGGACACATTTTTTTTTAAAAATGGAGGATGTGCAAAAAATTGAGGATTTTTTTAAAATATTAATATAAATGCATGTTTTTTAGGCATGATCAAAATGGAGGACATTTTGGCATTATTCCTAGACAGATGGCAGATATGTATTTGCCCTCGGGTTCAACTGTACTTCTCCGAAGTGTGTACTTGGTCAAGGGACTGTGGTTTTTCTTCACTGCACATGAGTTTGTAAAAATCACAGCAAGTTACATTGGCCGTGCCTCAGAGGGTTCTTGATATCAATATCACCACCACCACCATCATCATCATCACTATAATTGTCCAAGAAAGGCAGACTTGTTAGCATTCAAAGCGCCATAAATACACAGAAAATGCACTTGCATATATTTAATAATAAAAAATAATGGGGGGGAAAATAAAAAACAAGGCAGGGGTGTATATATTTCATAATAAAAATTAATGTAATAAAATAAAACAAGCAATAATAAAAATTAATAAAATAAA
>NW_024841643.1:0-1112 GCF_019175285.1 Sceloporus undulatus
TACCATACAAGGAGCACAAAACCTCAGGAAGAAAATCAAATGGGGTTGCCATAACTCAGAAAAAACTTGAAGACATGCAGCAACAACAACAATTAAATCATAACGTAGAAGCTGAATTTAGTTAATGCAATTAAGAGGTGAAGCAGATGGGTCAAAAGGAGTGGCCAGAGGCTGCTCTGTCCCCAGCTGCTCAGGGACTGCGGTGACCAGACAGCACTCTCTTGAAGTGGGTCACTGCTATGGTCCCAAACAGGCTGTTGGTAGGAGTGGCTCTTTGCCATTCCTTAGCCTTAGCCAATCTCAGAGCGGTTTCCAGGTGCTTTGGGGGTGCGCATCTTCTAAACTTCATGCCCCCAAAGCGACTGGAAGTCACTTTATTTGGTTTGTCTGTTTCGGGCCTTGCTCTAATGAAGATCTAGCCCTGTATTAAGCTTACAGTCATCAAGAATTCCTGTTTCAGGGGGAAATGGAGCTTGTGAAAGGGAGCACTCAATTCTGTGACCTTCTCTGTTTTCCTTTATTAAAGTTAGAGATGAATTAAGTGTTATATCTGTGCCCAATGCATGTTCTTTCCTACCAAATATTTAAGTGCTGTATTGTGAGAAATTTTGTATTATTCACTCATATTGATATAAAGGAAGACCACAAGACCACACATCTGTCAAAGGGGAGAGAGCAGTGAAGTCAGTTGTGTCTGTGAAGTCTAGCAGAGCAAACATAGTTTGGGGATTTGATCCCAAAATGAAGAGGTTGTCAGTCACAGGAAGCTAGGGTGTTTCAAATTGTCAGAACTAACAGCCAAGAGTTTTTCTCTGTCCTGTCTAGAGTGGACTGAATCCAGAGCTTTCAGAAATACTTCCTGAACTTCTGTCCCTGAACAGGCTTACAAAGTCTCAGGACAGTCTCTAAAACTTTGCTTGTAGATAGCATTTCTTTTGCACTGAGAGTTGTCTTAAGAGGATATTACAGATTCTTAGATGAGTCATACATAGGGTTGCCATAAGTGAGGACCTCCAAACTGGGACAAATGTAGGACAAAATTTTCAAATGTAGGACACATTTTTTGTGTCCTACATTTGAAAAGGAGCCTCGCTGAGGGGAGGCTTTCCTTC
>NW_024841644.1:0-1112 GCF_019175285.1 Sceloporus undulatus
ATACATCCTATTATTATTATGATGATGATTATTAACATTACGGGAACGTTACAGGGATTTTGACTGAATATTCTGTGTAATATGGAAGGGGATTCTGTGGATTTGGGGAAAACATGCCAGGAAATATTTTCGAGGATTGTTAGCAACACTGGTCCTGCCGTGCAGTAAGGCCTCTCCAATCCCTCTGAACCGAGGACTACAACTCCCACAACTTCTTTCTTTCTTTGTTACCTTCCTTCTTCCTTCCTTCTTTTCTCCCTAGCTGCCTTGTGTTCGTGGTGTTACTGCTCTTGTTGTCTTGTTGTGGTGTTATCTTCTTCGTCGCTGGTCCGATGCGGTGTATTCTTTCAAAATCTGATTCACTCCAATTTAGAGATGGGGAGATTTCAAAATTTCTGATTTCAAATCATATTTTCTGTCTCTTTTCCCAGACTCTGGTATATTTTTGATAACAAAATTGGTTCTTCTTTGATAATCCTGTAGATACAGTGATGCCTCGGGTTACGAAATTAATTCGTTCCGCGGCCGCTTTCGTAACCCGAAAAGCCTTCGTAAGCCGAAATGCCATAGGCGCTAATGGGGAAAAGCCGCGATTCCGTTTAAAATAGCGCCGAAGTTTTTTCGTAACCCGAAAAAACATTCGTAACCCGGAACAATAATTCCCTATGGGATTTTTTCGTATCCCGAAAATTTCGTAACCTGGGTATTTCGTATCCCGAGGTACCACTGTATATGAGTTTTTTGTCCATTTCAGACAATTTGACTCTGTTGGTTTCAATCTCTCTTTGGTGTCTTCCTTGTATAACTTTGCTTTCTTTACTATCTGATTTTAATGTTTGCTCATCCTCTTGTATTTGTTTTATATTTCTTTGTATTTCCATACATTTTTCCTTTTAGGTTGCATTTGTAATTGAAATTGCTTTGTCATAGTCTCTCTTTCATTATGTATTGCTGTCAAGAAAACTTGCTTCTCCGCTTCTCTTGCTTGGACTATTTCACTTTCTGTCTTTCCAGAAGATCGTTCATCTCCTTGAATCTCATTTCATTTCCCTGTTTCATAATTTGTGTGAGTGTATTCATCCTTTGTTCACAGTCCATCCTTCCTGCTTTTA
>NW_024841645.1:0-1112 GCF_019175285.1 Sceloporus undulatus
GTAGGTTTCTCAGGAAAGGAAAGAGAGGGAGACAGACTGTTAGCAGAAGAAAAATGCCTTCTCTCATGAAATGGCTTCCTAAGTATTTAGAAATTATAATGGGGACCAATAATGTATTCCACACCAGTGCATGCAAAAAATTACAACAGGATAGTTGTTAAGAGTTTTGGGACCAGAATAGACCTCAAGAATTATCTAGCTTAACTCCTAAGGCTTCTTCAAGAAATGACCCTGCAATCTTTGCTGAAAAACCTCCAGTGAAAAATTTGTCTAAGTGTGGGTAGTCTAGAGGTGAAAAATAATGCAGTCTGGCCCCACTTTAACTGCCAGAATCTTGGGATTTATAGGTTTGTGAGGCACCAGCACTCTTTGGCAGAGAAACCTAAAGACCTTGCAGAAGTAGAAATCCCAGGATTCCATAGGATGGAGCACTTAAAGTGGTGTCACACTGCATTACCTATCTTGATCCCCTATCTATGAGTAATTATAGACCGGTCTCCCTATTGCCATTCTTGGGCAAGGTGATTGAGAGGGCAGTTGCTTTTCAGCTCCAGGCGATCTTGGATGAAACCGATTATCTTGACCCATTTCAAACTGGCTTCAGGGTGGGCTACGGAGTTGAGACTGCCATGGTCGTCTTAGTCGATGACCTCCGTCTGGCAACCGACAGAGGAGATATAACTCTGTTGGCGCTCTTGGACATCTTAGCGGCTTTCGATACCATCGACCATGGTATCCTTCTGGAACGCCTGAGAGAATTGGGTATCGGGGGCATTGCGCTCCAGTGGTTCCTGTCCTATCTCTCAGGAAGGTTCCAAATGGTGAGGCTGGGGGACAGCTGCTCTCATAAAAGAGAGCTTACATCGGGCGTCCCTCAGGGCGCCATTCTGTCCCCCATGCTATTTAACATTTACATGAAGCTGCTGGGAGAGATAATCTGGAGCCATGGAGCATGGTGTTATCAGTACGCTGATGACACCCAGATCTATCTCTCCATGTCTCCGACTGATACAGTGACTAAGGATGGCATCTCTTCTCTCGACGCCTGCCTGGGGGCAGTAATGAGCTGGATGAGGAAAAACAAACTCAGATTGAATCCAGAGAAAACAGAG
>NW_024841646.1:0-1111 GCF_019175285.1 Sceloporus undulatus
CCATCTAGTCTGTGAGCTGCTTTTTGCTGACGATGCTGCCCTCCTTGTCCATACGGAAGCAGCTCTGCAGCACCTGACATCCTGCTTTGCAACAGCTGCAGAGCTCTTTGGGCTGGAAGTCAGTCTGAAGAAAATGGAAGTTCTCTACCAGCCGGCACCTCAGAAAGAACACTACCATCCCCACATCACTGTAGGCACATCTGTGCTTAAGTCCATCCAGCAGTTCACCTACCTGGGAAGCATCATCTCCTCAGACGCCAAGATTGATAAAGAGATCGATCACAGACTGGCAAAGGCATATAGTGCATTCGGAAGGCTTCACAAAAGAGTCTTGAGTAACAAACACTTGAGGCGAAACACAAAAATTAGTGTGTATAGAGCCATTGTACTGTCTATTCTCCTCTATGGGTCTGAAACATGGGTCACCTATCACCAACACCTACGACTCCTTGAACGCTTTCATCAGCGCTGTTTACGCACAATTCTAAATATACACTGGACTGACTATGTGACAAATTTTGCTGTCCTTGAGCAAGCAGGGATCACCAGCACTGAGGCCATGCTATTGAGGACGCAGCTGCACTAGGCAGGACACGTTTCTAGGATCAAGGACCATCGTCTCCCAAAAATAGTATTCTACGGTGAACTCGCCACGGGTCAGCGTAAGAGGGGCACCCCAAAGAAGAGATACAAGGACTCCCTGAAACAACATCTCAGGCTTGGCCAAATTGTTCACCAACAATGGTCCTCCCTGGCCTCACATCGGGAAGCACGGAGACACACTATCCACGATGCTGTAGCCTTTTTCGAAAGCTCATGGCGAACGAGTCTCGAAGAGAAACGACAACACAGAAAGAACCACAACCCAGAAACATCACCCAAGGAGACTTTCTGCTGTACTTTCTGCAACCGGACCTGTTTGTCCCGGATTGGCCTTTTTAGTCACCAACGCGCTTGTACAAAGCGCGGGATGCATCCTTCCTGAATCTTCGTTCGCGAAGCAAAGCCAGAGAGAGAGAGAGAGGGTAAGTGAATGCGTTTTGGCCCCACTTTCTTTTCATTCGAATTTAAGAGAAATTCCTCCCTTTTGATAAACTCCTATGCCTTATTA
>NW_024841647.1:0-1111 GCF_019175285.1 Sceloporus undulatus
TAGTCACATAATATGACAACAAATCCAGGTTGCCAGTTGACACATGCAGTTGATGTCTTCACACTTGACACGTTTCAACACGTATTAGATACATGTACCAAGACGCAACGACTCACAAAAGATATAATATGATCAATCTATTCCCACGTCTTCCTAAATCTCTTCTTTACATTTCCACTTTCATGTGCAGGTTTTTAAAATCTTCATGAATATGTGCATACAAAACTGCATTTAATTTCTATGTGTTTGTTGCATTGCTATGCTTGATTTCCCCCAATGAACACAAGGCTGCTTACCTGACTCATGTGCTAGTTATGGCATAGATAGTGCTATAGGTTGCGCAGGGGGTTCAGTAATCTGATTTTGGGGACAGATGTACATGTATGCATTGGACACAATATGGGGCCTAATAGTGCCACTCTATTCTGCTTTGGTCAGGCCCCATCTGGAATATTGTGTCCAGTTCTGGGCACCACACTTTATCCTGGCTCAATGCTAGGGAATTCTGGGATCTGTAGTGTTTGGATCTTGGCTATGGAATTCTGGGAGTTGGAGTTTGTTGTGGGGCTCTGGGCCCCACAACAAACTCCAACTCCCAGAATTCCATAGCCAAAAGCCAGACCAAGAGTTAGCGCGCTTCCAAACCGGGTTAAGAGGAGAAGGCCCTCCCCCTCACTCCCCCAAAGCCCCTTCCAAGCCTCACCTGAACCAGCAAAGCCACAAATCTCAGAGTCCCCTCAGGCTGCGCAGGCAGCAAAATGGAGGAAGAGGAGGAGGAGGCGTCGTCGTAGTCGGGGGGAAGCGACTAGGCGAGGCTGGCCAAGAAGCCCGTCCCGCCCAGGCCTCTCTCCTCCTCCTCCTCCCCGGCCTCTCCCCGCTCCTTCCCCCGAAGAGAGAGAGTCTAAAACTCAGGGGGAAATATAATGCTTCTGAGGAAGGAGGCTTTAGCCTTATTAGAAAAGCTCATTCTCTCAGTGGGTCTCAAAGGGGCTGCAAGAGCTCTCTCCACATTATTATGATGATATCCAGCTGCATCTGAGGAAGTAGGCTGAAGCCTAGGAAGGCTCCTCCTGCTGCCAACTTCTTTCTTTCAGTCTCAGAGGGGCTATGA
>NW_024841648.1:0-1111 GCF_019175285.1 Sceloporus undulatus
CAGAGTGCTCCTGCTTCCCAATCCTGGCCCAGGTGATCCCTTGCCTCAAATTCCATCATCCCCAGAGTGCTCTTGCGTCCGATCCTCGCCCTGGTGATCCCCTGCCACAAATCTCATCATCCCCCCCAGTCCTCCTGCGTTCTGATCCTGGCCCAGGTGATCCCCTGCCACAAATCCCATCATCCTCTGAGTGCTCCAGCATCCCGATCCGGGCCCCGGTGATCCCCTGCCTCAAATTCCATCATCCTCAGAGTCCTCCTGGCCCAGGTGATCCCCTGCCACAAATCCCATCATTCCCGAGTGCTTCCTGGGTTTTGGGGAGCCTTCCTCTTCCTGGCCTTTCCCTCCTTGTCCTGAGGGCCCCTCTTCTGCTGGGAAGGAAGGCAGGGATGCAGTCTGGGCCCTGGCTCCGCCATTCTCCTCCTGGGGCCACAGAGGGTCTACTATCCCTAGGAAGCAAGGGGTTCTTTTCTGACCAACTGCCTTCCTCAGCAGCCAAGAATGTGGAAACTAGGGCTGCACTGCGCATGTGCGTCAATCCGCCCCTCCCCGTTCGCGCCTGTGGGTTGCGTGCGCATGCGTCCTAGCTGTTTGGGAGGGTTGATGGCAAGGCCTCTACTCTGCCCTTTAAGGGGGTTTTCTTGGACTTCAGCTCCCAGAAACCCAGGCCGTTGGCCAACATGGCAGAGGCTTCTGGGAGCTGGAGTCCAAAAGTCTCTGAAAGGGCACAGTAATAATAATCACTAGAATCATAATAAATAAAACTGTCTCCACAAAGGCAAAAGACTACATCCCCCAGCATGCTCTTCTCTCTCTTGTTTGTGCAAAAGCGCCCTTCACCCTCCAATAGTCTTGAAACCCGCCGCTTTTTACTTTTCCCTTGGGCGAACTCCATTTCCCGTGATGCATTGGGGCGAAGCAAGTTTTTTCCGCTCTCTCTCTGCGCCGGGGTTTCAGGGAGTTGTAGTTCCCTTTGACTCCATCGGTCCCTTCCTAGAGCGAGAGGCGGTCACCGCCAGGACTACATTTCCCAGTAGGCCTTTCCCCCTGGGGCTTCCTCCCATCTTCTTTCTTTCCTCTCTCTGCCGAAGATCATGGGACTCAGCCGCTT
>NW_024841649.1:0-1111 GCF_019175285.1 Sceloporus undulatus
GAGGCTGCTTGGCACCGCGGCAATCGCCGCGATTCCAAGCGGCCCCCGTTCCTCCTCCCGGCTTGGGAGCCGGCCTAGGCGTCCTCCGAAGCCGGGAGGAGGAGGAGGAGGAGGACAGGGTTTGAAAATGTAGGACTTTTTTTTTTAATTTCCTAGCCAGGAAATTTTAAAAAAAAAGTCCTACATTTTCAAACCTTGTCCTACATTTGTCCCGGTTCGGAGGTCCTCCATTATGGCAACCCTAGCTCTGGAGGTATGGAAGGTTAACCACTGTACTAACCACTGTGCTTGCAGCCAGTTTTAGGCATTTGGGGCTGGTTTGGGGGCAAAATAATACCTGGAAATTGGTGTGAATGTACCTCTTTCTAAGTTCTATGGAGCCAATTATAACTAAATATTGCAAACACAACTGATACACACAAATGTATACAAACATCACAAGAAATTACCAGTATATTAAATGTGACATATATGCAGTGTTGCCAATTCATAGAATCATAGAATAATAGAGTTGGAAGAGACCGCAAGGGCCATCCAGTCCAACCCCATTCTTCCATGCAGGAAATCCAATCAAAGCATCCCCAATAGATGGACATCTAGCCTCTGCTTAAAGACCTCCAAGGAAGGAGACTCCATTACACTCTGAGGGAGTGTGTTCCACTGTCGGACAGCCCTTACTGTCAGGAAGTTCCTCCTAATGTTGAGGTGGAATCTCTTTTCCCGGAACTTGTATCCATTGTTCCGGGTCCTAGTCTCTGGAGCAGCAGAAAACAAGCTTGCTCTCTCCTCAATATGGTATCCCTTTAAGTATTTAAATAGGGCTATCATATCACCTCTTAACCTTCTCTTCTCCAGGCTAAACATCCCCAGCTCCCTAAGTCATTCCTCATAGGACATGGTTTCCAAATCTTTTACCATTTTAGTTGCCCTCCTTTCGATGTGCTCCAGTTTCTCAACATCCTTTTTGAATTGTGGTGCCCAGTACTGGACACAATATTCCAGGTGAGGCCTGACCAAAGCAGAATAGAGTGGCACTATTACTTCCCTTGATCTAGACACTATACTTGCATTGGCCTTTTTAGCTGCACTGTTGACTCATGTTCAATTTGTG
>NW_024841650.1:0-209 GCF_019175285.1 Sceloporus undulatus
TTAAACATGTCAAGAAAACCACATGATAGTTCACCTCAGGGTTGTTGTAAGTCAGACATGACTTGAAGGCACACATCAACAAAAAGAAATAGTTAAAACATACACTTAAAAAGCACCCAAGTACATGCTTTTATTAAATTATCCATATATTTTTAGAGAAAGGATAATATGAGCAGGAAGAACCGAAGAGAAAACTTTATGAGTATTTC
>NW_024841650.1:309-1111 GCF_019175285.1 Sceloporus undulatus
GGAAGAGACCACAAGGGCCATCCAGTTCAACCCCCTGACATGCAGGAGCTCTCAATCAAAGCATCCCTGACAGATGGCCATCCAGCCTCTGCATAAAGACCTCCAAAGAAAGAGACTCCACCACACTCCAAGGGAGTGTGTTCCACTGTCAAACAGCCCTTACTGTCAGGAAGTTCCTCCTAATGTTGAGGTGGAATCTCTTTTCCTGCAGCTTGCATCCATTGCTCCGGGTCCTGTTCTCTGGAGCAGCAAAAAACAAGCTTGCTCACTCCTCAATATGACATCCCTTCAAATATTTAAACAGTGCTATCATATCACCTCTTAACCTTTTTTCCCCAGGCTAAACATCCCCAGTTCCCTAATCTGTGATGGTGAACCTTTTAGAGGCCGAGTGCCCAAACTGCAACCCAAAACCCACTTATTTATTGCAAAGTGCCGTGTCCCTCTGGCTTTCTAGTAACAAACTCTGGCAAACTCTGTGTTGGGCTGATGGCACAGGTGCCCACAGTGATAGCTCTGAGTGCCACCTCTGGCACGCGTGCCATAGGTTCGCCATCACTGCAAGTCGTTCCTCATAGGACATGGTTTCCAGGCCCTTCACCATTTTAGTCGCCCTCCTTTGGACACACTCCAATTTCTCAATGTCCTTTTTGAATTGTGGTGCCCAGAACTGGATATAATATTCCAGGTGGGGCCTGACCAAAGCAGAATATAGTGGCACAATTACTTCTCTTGATCTAGACACTATACTTTTATTGATGCAGCCTAAAATTGCATTGGCCTTTTTAGCTGCCGCATCACT
>NW_024841651.1:0-1111 GCF_019175285.1 Sceloporus undulatus
CGCCTGGGGATGATGGGAAGTGTCCACCTCCGGGCTCTGGAGCCGCCCAGGCCCCCTGGACATTGGCACAGATGGGATTGAGAGTTCCTGCGTGGCAGAAAGGGGCTGGGCTGCGTGGCCCTTGCCTTGGGCTCTCTTCCAACTCGCAGGGCCCCAAAGCCCAAGTCCTGGCCAGCCTCAGCAATGGGCCCCAGGCACTCTTTTGGGGGGCTGTGAGCGTCCTCCTTTCCCCCGGACAGGTCCTCCGAGGCATGCATTCCGCATGGAGCATGGCTGCGTTCAGGGGCCTGCCTTCCTCTTCTCTGGGGGCATGCATGCCCCCTCCCAGTGTTGCCAACAAGCCTGGAAGCTATTTCCCCAAACGTTTGACCAAAACACACTGAATCCCCCCACATCACACCAAATATTCAGTCAAAATCCCCCCAAAGTCCCTGTAATGTTAATATGGCGGATCTTTTGCAAATAAACGTAACCCTAATTGAATAAAAAGAATTGCAACTTATTTCAACTCTCAAAATTACCATTAAAACCAACCAAAGAATCTTTCAGTCCTTCTAATACTTTTAAGGAGTTTATTTTGACATGAAGGGGGTCCAGGGAGCTTTGTGCCAAATAGAAACGTGTTCGGCTGCAACCGCACTGCAGAAATAATCCAGTTTGACACCCCTTTCACTGCCCTGGCTCAGTGCTAGGGAATCCTGGGAATTCTAGTTTTGTGAGAGATTTAACCTTCTCTCTCAGCAAACTCTGGTGTGATAACAAACTACAATTCCTATGATTTCATAGCACTGGGCCATGGCAGTTAAAACGGTATGAAACTGGATTGTCTCTGGAGTGAAGATGCAGCCTGAGTTGGGTCCAAGACACACTGCAGAAATAATCCCGTTTGAGACTGCTTTAACTGCCCTGGCTCAGTGCCAGGGAACCCTGGGAAGTGTAGTTTTGTGAGACATTGAGCCTTCTCTGTCAGAAAGAGCTCTGATGCCACAACAAACTACAATTCCCAGGATTCCCTAGCACTGAGCCAGGAGAGTGGGCTGAGCTTTTCCTGAGAGCGGGGCGGCGACCCCTCTCCAGTCCTCTCTCTGATTGGCTGTTAGTGTGTGACACA
>NW_024841652.1:0-1111 GCF_019175285.1 Sceloporus undulatus
CAGAAGTGTATTTATTGAACATGACTTCATTTGTGGATACGGTAAATGAAAAAAAAACATTGGAGAATATTATTGAACCTAATTACTTGTGCTAGAATCCTTCTGGCAAAAAATTGGAAACTACTCTATGTACCTACTATAGATGAATGGTTGTTAAGGGTTTTAGAGATTAAAGATATGGATTGTGCTACGTCAACATACAATGAGAATTCCATGGAAAAAAATGGAAAGAGATAAGGAATGGGACCCTATCCGGAACTATATGAAAAGAAAATGGGATGTGGAGCTATGAGGAAATTATATAATATAATAGATATATAGGGGTATGCATGTATGTATATGAATATACGTCTATATAAGTGTGTGGAAGATCGTACAGATATTTATATGTACGGGTAGATATTAGTAATTGAGGGGGTCTTTGGGCAAACATCTGTAGTTATGTGGATGTATATGTAAATAAAATTATCTGTAAATGAAGGGATTTTTATTTGTGAGAAATTGTAGTAATGTAAGGTTTAATACCAAAAAGAAAGAAATATGCAAGATAAAACAAAGATAGAAGACAGAATGAAAAGATATTTCTTTAACGCTCGGAAGGAAGGTTTTCTTAGTGTATTTGATTATCGTTCTGAAAACTGTTAAAGAACATGGACAAATGTACATGGATGTGGAGTATGATTCAATGATGTATAGATTGAACTATGTTTTGCTTTGGCTTATTTTGAATATATTTAATAAAGATTATGGGCGGGGAAAAAAAGAAGAAGAAAGGTATACGTCACAACACCACTAATCCTGCAGTTCCACAGGAAGATGGGTTGGCAGAGAGACGTATTGGTGTTTTAAAACAAATGAAAGACTGTATGTTATTGGATGCTAATGTGTCTGAAAAATTTTGGGGTGAAGCAGTTTTAATGGCGAACCATATAGCAAATAGGGTGTGGAATTCAGCTGTGAAGCAAACACCTTATCAGATGCTACATTGTAGACCACCAAACTTAAAATACCTGAGGGTGTTTGGGCAATTTGCAAATGTGTTTGTGCCAGCAAAATTCAGAAAGAAGGGTGAACGTAAATGGAAAAGGTTGATGTTTGTGGGTTATTCTGG
>NW_024841653.1:0-1111 GCF_019175285.1 Sceloporus undulatus
CCACTGTTTTACAGATCTAATTGTGGTTTAAAAGCCATGTGTAGTAATTCCTCCTGTTTAAGCAGGGAAGCCTTGTTTGAAAAAGAACAAGTCACTCAATCTGAGGTTGCTACATTTCTTCATATGGTCCTTGATTATGAAGGACCTTATTTTTTCATCTATGTGATTATAGCATCTTCAGTGCATAGTTTCAGACGTTTTGTCTGTTTGGTCATCTGTTAATACCAAAATAATTTAGACTAATAAAATGGTAAATGGAGGCTAACATTCATTCAAGGACCTATTAAAATTATATAGCCATGATAAAGCTAAGCAAGCACCACAGAACTCAGTTGTTTAGCATCTAGTGACCGAATGTTCAACATATATACCCTTTACTTGTCTTTCTAGTACTCAAAGATGTGAAGAAAGTTTGTGCATAGATACATGATTTCTTACTGATTCTGTTACAGATTTTAAACTAACTGATGCAAGAGCAAAATGTTATTTGAGAATTAATCCACTGCCATCCAGCTGCAATTGTGTAAAGACTGAGTGTAGGAAATAGGAAACTTATCTCAGAAAAGTGTGATTTACCACAGTTTACACTGACATAACTCTGTTGTAACTCACAAAGATTTAAATGACAACCAAAGTGTTGAAGCAGAGAACATTTTTGACCACAGCCTTTAGCAACGGTGTAGTTTTTCTTACAAAATAAATCCCCAGGAGGTTGTGATGCTGTCATAAATGTCACCGTGATTTATCCCCTGAAATATCTTTATGATGGTAATCACTAAGAATAAAGACAAGCTTTCATTATTCTTCTAATTTTATATCAGCAATTAACTCTAACCTGTTGACTGTCATTTTCTCCAACTTCACTGATTTATTGATTACCTAATCAAATGTGTTCCCCATTTTCATAAAAATGAACTTTGAGTCATTTTATTATGATTTTATTATGATTTCTCAAGGCCATCAGAGGTATAGCAGAAGCTTGCATTTAAGAAACAATTTTGCAAATTCTTTTTCCAAATTATACTTTTACCTTTTTTTCTTTTAAGAAAACATATTGAATTAATGTGTTTCTACTCAATCTATTCAGAAAACAATGAGCAATTCTATGAAA
>NW_024841654.1:0-1111 GCF_019175285.1 Sceloporus undulatus
GTTAATTTTTAATAACAATTGTCAGATTTCCACTTAGGTTGAGGGTCATGAAGAAGTAGATTGTGAATAATTTCCCCCTTTAAGAGGATATTCTCCAGCTCAGGGTCTCAGATCACTATCACTCCCATACAGAGAATATTGCAAGTAGTACCCAGGCACTGCAATGTCTCAAGACTTCAATCCTCAAAGACTTGCTCTTCAAAGATTCATTCCACAAATATACCATGTGTGGCAAATATAGGGGCCTTAAATTGCTCGGGACTGTAGTTTTTTGTCATGGAAAAAAGCTGGGAGGTGAATCCCTAAACAAACACAAGCAGGTGAATGAGCAAAAAGTTTAGGGGAGATGGACACTCGGCAATTTTATTTAAACAGTGTGTTGCACTCAAATGCAATGAATGTATTTTAAAAAATGTTAAAATACAAAGCTAGCGATCTATAAAAAGTAATTTAAGCCTGTGGGCCACGCCCTACAGGCAGGATATTTGGTCCATTGGGAGCTACAACTTACCCATAGAGATGGGATGTCCCCATACACCTTATAAGTATCTTTCCAAGATTGTTTCAGTAGGTATTTATGATTCATGCTCTTTTAGTTATATGGTCTTTGTTACTACTTATATGGCAATGTATGTGACCCATTTTCATTTTATCTTCACAGTTGTACATGACCACTGAGGAAGACACATATGTTGAAACGCGTTTGGTCAATATTTATTATTTTGTAATGGGCATACTGCATTATCCCTTTTTAATTTGTTAGTCATTGTGCACTCTCTAACCGGTTGTATACCCTTTTATCTCATTTTGTGAGGCACAAATGAACTGATATTTCTTGCACTGTATATGTTCCCATGGGATTTGCAGTTTTCTGGCCCAGTACTGATTGTTCATTTTACGTTTATGTCTGTAGGGCGTGGCCCACAGGCTTAAATTACTTTTTATAGATTGCTAGCTTTGTATTTTAACATTTTTTTAAATACATTCATTGCATTTGAGTGCAACACACTGTTTAAATAAAATTGCCGAGTGTCTATCTCCCCTAAACTTTTTGCTCATTCACCCGTTTTTTGTCATGGTTCATAGAATCATAGAGTTGGAAGAGACCTCA
>NW_024841655.1:0-1111 GCF_019175285.1 Sceloporus undulatus
ATATATATATATATATATATATATATATCCTAGTGAATCTATTTACACACTGTCATGTGGAACAATCCCTGCAATCTCCCTTTGTCTTCATGTGTATTTCATGGGAAGGTGCTGAATTTTGTGACTTCCTTATACATTAACGGACAAATACACAAACTATTAATCTGGGAACCATTCCTTAGTATGAAAAGCCAGTCTTTAGGACACCCTGATTTCAACTGCTAAGAGAAAAGCCCAATATAAATAGTTGATTTGACTCAGTTTATTTGATTTATATTTAAAATATTCTCTAAAAGGTACCTTATGGTATTTTTAGTTAATATTTGTAATTCACTGTTTTAGATATTAGTAATTTTACATGCATGATTTTATTATTGGTGAATGTAAGTATTGTAGCTAATTTGTGATTTAATTGTGCTTTTAATGTAAGCTTGTTCAATGTGGAGTAAATCAAGTAAAGACATAAATATAATAATAAATACATAGAAGTTCATATTGGTGGTTTGATAATAACCACTATTCATTGGCACCTGAATAAAGTATTTAATTGCCAATTAAAGCCATTTATACCTCAATAAAACCATTTTAGCCAGCATACACTATATGCTGGTGCATATAGTGCAGCATACACTATACACAGTGTCTCAATGGTTAAGATGCTGACTCCTACAATTACATGATTAGCAGTTCGGCAGTTCGAGACCTAAGCACTTTGGGATGGAGTGAACTCTTATCACTAGTCCCAGCTTCTGCCAACCTAGCAGTTCGAAAGCATGTAAAATTGCAAATAGATAAATAGGTACCACTTTGGTGTGAAGGTAATAGTGTTCTGTGCAGTCATGCTGGTCACATGGCCATGGTGTCATCTTTGACAATGCTGGCTCCCTTGGGTTAGGAATGAAGATGAGCACCACCTCCTACAGTCAGATATGACTTGAAAACCTTGTCAAAGGGAAACCTTTACCTTTTTACACTATATATATATTTCCTTAAATACTTAAATAATATTTTATAAGAATTGTTAAAATATTCCAAATGGTCTATTTAATACAGAAGTAGTCAATCTATGTCCCATGAGCCACATCTGTAGCTCTCAAAGTGCCCCTTGCTC
>NW_024841656.1:0-1111 GCF_019175285.1 Sceloporus undulatus
GGGGGGGGGGGGGCATTTGGAGCATGATGGGTCTCAGAGAAGAAGGTATGGGCATAGACCCAGAGGAGGAGGAACAGAGACTGGAAAGGTTGGCACAATGCCTAGGAGGATGTGCCAGATTTCTTCCTTGATACGTATTTTAATCTGAGTTTTGATATGAAAGATTTTCAGTTGAAGAATTTTCAGGATGACAATGTTTTACTTGATTTTCAGGCAAGCATGAAAAATTCATCAGGGCTTGTCTTTTGCTCTTACTTCATGTACTGTTTTTAATCAATAATCATTCAAATCATTTAATCGTTGATCGATGAGAGGAACAAGAGCGATTAACAGACAGAGAACCCCAGTTAACAAAGGCATCAGTTAAAACACATGTCAGTTTAAAAGGATAAACAAGGTGGACACATATTAAAACAATCTACATTTAACATTCATGGTTTAAAATTCCCAGTTTAACAATCATCTGGATAAGTTGCCAGAAGAGACTGGCCTTTAATAATAATACTGTAATAATACTGTTTATTTATAGCCCGCTTTTCCAAAAAGAGATCAAAGCGGGTTACAACAAGGGTACAAAACATCGTACAATTTACAACAGTATCAACATCATAAAATATCATAAAAAATACACCATGTTAAAAACAGAATAAAATTACGGACATTAAAACCAACCACAAACTGGCTTGAAAGTGCAATGTGATGGGGAGAGAAGAGATGTCAAAACACATGGGGGAAAGCCTGTTGGAAGAGGTAGGTCTTCGGCTTCTTCCTAAACAGGTCAAGGGAGGTAACAGAGTGGAGCTTGTCAGGAAGAGAGTTCCAGATGTGCCAAGACAGAAAAGGCCCTTTGAGAAGACGAGGTGTATCTTGTCTTGGGAACCCTTAGCAATTGCTTCCCTACCGATCTGAGAGTGTGGCGCGGATTGTATGGGGAGAGGCAGTCCTCCAAGTACCCTGGGCCCAAGCCATTTAGGGCTTTATAGGTGATAACCAACACCTTGTATTGCGCCCGGAAGCGAATGGGCAGCCAATGTAGATCTTGTAAGACAGGTGTTATGTGGCTGGTCCTGGAGCATCCAGTGACCAACCTCGCTGCCATGTTCTGAACTAA
>NW_024841657.1:0-1111 GCF_019175285.1 Sceloporus undulatus
TTCAAAGGGCTTGGATTGGAGGGCGGACAGTACCGTCTCCAAGCTCCAAGCCGGCGTTGGTACCGACACAGGAGGATACAGGTTGGCACATCCCTTAAGGAACCCCTTCACCAAGGGGTCTCTGAAAAAGGAAACCCTCCCCCCGAACTGGTATTTGGCACAAATGGCAGACAGGTAGTATTTGATGGATGTGAGGGAAAGCCCCTCATCCAAAAGTGCCATCAAGAACTCCAGCACCACTGGAGTGGACACCTGAGCAGGAGACAAGCCCTTTCGGTCAAGGAAGAGGCCAAATCTCCATTTCAGGGCATAGGACCGCTGGGTGGAAGGTTTCCTTGCAGCCAGGATCACCGTCCTCACCGACTCCGGCAAAGCAGTCAGGGCTGTATTCTCCAGGCTACCAGCGGCAGGCTCTCGATGTCTGGGTGGAGAATCCGTCCGTCCTGGATCGATAGCAGGTCCGGGCGGGGATCAAGGCAGAGAAAGCATCTCCTGGAGAGGTGAAGGAGGGGTGCAAGCCAGGGCTGTCTCGGCCACCACGGGGTGATCAAGATCGCATGCGAGCGGTCCGTTGTCATCTTGGACACCACTCTGATGATGAGAGGGAACGGAGGGAAGGCGTAGAGGAGCTCCCCCGTCCAGAGGAAGGCGAATGCGTCTCCGAGGGATCCGTCCATTCGCTTCCTGGAGCAGAACTGGGGACAGTGGCTGTTCCACCTGGTCGCGAAGAGGTCGATCCGGGGGTTCCCCACCGATCGAAGAGGTCGCTGACCGTCTCGGGGTGGAGTCTCCATTCGTGGCACACTGAAGGAGATCTGCTGAGGCGATCCGCCAACTCGTTGTCCTCTCCGGGTAGATGAATCGCCTGGAGGAGGACCCGTCTCTGGATGCACCAATCCCAGATGCGAAGAGTCAGGTCGAGCAGGGTCCTGGATCTGGTGCCTCCCTGTTTGTTGATGTAATACATCATGGTGGTGTTGTCCGTTCTGAGGAGGACCACCTTGCCTGCGACAGCGGATTCGAATGCCCTCAGTGCCTTTTCCACTGCCAGCATCTCCAGAGCATTGATGTGGAGAAGCTTGTCCTGGGCAGACCACCTGTCCTTGACGAC
>NW_024841658.1:0-631 GCF_019175285.1 Sceloporus undulatus
TCATTGTGATCTCAGGCTGATGTTCCTTCCCTGAAGGATTAAGATGGACTTATTGACTTCAGGCAGATGTTCCTTACCTGAAGGATTGAGCCTGGCCCATAGCGACCTCAGGGTGATATTCCTTGCCTGAAGCATTGAGACTGTCCCATTGTGATCTTAGCCTGAGGCAACTTTCCTGAAAGATTGTGACAGGACTATTATGAGTTTAGGCTCTTTACCTGAAGGATTGAGACAGGACTATTGTGATCCTTACCAGAAGCATTGAGACTGTCCCATTGTGATCTCAGAATTATAGAATCATAGTTTAAGGAGAGATCTGAAAGAGGATGTGAAATCTGAATTGAAGACAGAATTAAGAGAAATCAAACTATTTCTGGAGGAAGTCGCTAAAGAAATAAGTCAAATTACCACAAGAATTGACAAATTGGAAGAAAAGTCTCAAATATTAGAAGAAAAATCTGCTCTTTTAATTCAACAACAGGAAATGCAACTGGATGCTAAAGAATTGGATGATTTAAAGCAAAGGGAAAACTTATTGAAAATAAGAGGACTAAAGGAAATCCAACATGAAAACCTCTATGAAAATCTTGTTCCAGCGTTAGCTAATTATATGGAGATCTCCTATCAGGAT
>NW_024841658.1:731-1111 GCF_019175285.1 Sceloporus undulatus
TTCTTCAAAAAAGGGGGAATTACAAATTCATAACAATGAACCTGAATAAATATAAAATCCTATATAAATGGTCAAAGCTGGAGGGAATCTCAGTAAAGTGCAACCGAAAATGGTTCAAACTGAACACGGTTCAAAAAACGAAAGATTTCTGGATTAAATATGGTAAGAGGATAGAAAATGGACCTGGAAGAAGAAATGACAAAAGAAGTGATGATATAGACCAAAACAATGGACAAAATGGGAATCTAAACGATTACATGGAACCAGGACAGTTTGACAGTGAAGAAGATGAACAGGACGTCAATCCAAATCTAGAGGAAGAAATAAAAGATGATGATAAGAGGAATGCGACAGAGGAGGGAGAACGAACAGAAGAGGAG
>NW_024841659.1:0-1111 GCF_019175285.1 Sceloporus undulatus
TCACATGATGATTAAATATATTGTTAGCTTTAGGTTTTATATACCACCTATATGCATGGATTCCTAAGCACAAATCAGAACTTTCTAGATTCAATAAATTTTCATCCCTCAAACTAACCCATTCTTCTAGCCAGTTAAGACATGCAGAGTAATAGTACAACTTAAAATTTGGTAAATTACAACCTCCCTTTAATTTGTCCTCTGTTAGAAGTTTCCATTTTATACGTGCATCTTTTGTCTTCTAACAGGTTGATTTACAAAAACAAATATAAAACAAGAAATTTTTGATGTGACAATGAAAACACTTATTTAACCTATAAGACTACAGTTCTATGTCATATAGAATATCTAGGTGCTCAAAGGTGCTACAAGATCACTTTCTTGAATCATATGAACTGAAGCTGGAGCTGTGTTCTACTCTCCATGTTCCAAGTGAGAAGGATTATAGCTTTTATGGCTCAAGGGCTGCCTAATGTAAAACGCAATGGGTTAAATCCAGCTTTGTGATAGGTGAAATCTTCTAGCACAATGATACTACCTCTCTCTCTCTCTCTCTCTCTCTCTCTCATAAGAATGACATTTGGAAGGGATCCCAGAGTACAAATTAATAACTAAAGTCTGTCTGACAGATTGGCATCCTATCTCTTCTGTAAAAGTTCCAGCATATGAGAACCTACCTCTGTCCAGTTGCGTCTGTTCCACTAATGAATAGCTCCTGAAGTGACAAAGGACTTCCTAATATTAGTTGGAATCTCCATTCATGTACTTTCTATCCATTGATCAAGGTTCAGGCTTCTGGAACTTTAGAAAACAAGCTGGCTCTACTTTAAACATGATAGCCCTTTAGATACTGAAAAAATGGTATCATATCACATCTCAAGCTTCTCTTCTTCATTCTAAACATGCCTATTTCCCTCAACTGTTCCTGACAGTTTGACTCCCAGTCCCTTTACCATTGTGGTTGCCCTTCTCTGGACATATTCTAGCTGTTCAACATCATTTTGGAACTGTGGAACTGATCACAATGGTGCGTTACAGACTGCTGAAAAGCGGCGGCCTGTACCCGCCCCTTTCCCCGGTGTATTGGAGTCTTAGTGGTTAGAATGGCAGC
>NW_024841660.1:0-267 GCF_019175285.1 Sceloporus undulatus
ATTATTATTATTATTATTATTATTATTATTATTATTATTATTATTAACCTTTATTTATAAAGCACTGTAAATTTACATAGTGCTGTACATGCAATCTTTTTAATTGGACGGTTCTCTGCCCTCAGGCTTACAATCTAGAAAGACACAACACAAAAGGAGAAGAGAGTGGTGGTGGGGAAGGGGCCTTTCTAGTAAGATAATACATATAAAATACATAGCAATACAGGAAATGATTCAATAAAACAGACAACAAAAGAGCATCAAATA
>NW_024841660.1:367-1111 GCF_019175285.1 Sceloporus undulatus
TAGGTACTTTGAAGGAAGGTTGGATTCTTGGACTCTTTCTCTGTTTTTTCACTCTCTCCTTTTTTTTTTTCCTACCTGGCGGCGGGAAAAGGACACTCTGTGCTAGATTTCTTCTCTTTCTTTTCCATCTGTGTAGGTCTTCTGCCACACCTTCTCATTCCCTTCTGTTCTGCTCCATTCGCATTCTCCAAGTCCCATGCGATAAATTTAAAAGGGTCATCAAGCCCAGCATCCTATAGATCAGTCACACCACACAGCTAGAGCACTATGACTCCACATTAACCACCATAGTTCCATCTCATGGAATCCAGGGATATGCCATTTAAAAAGAGGAATTTAGAAACTTCAGCCAGTGCCTCACCAAACTACAAGCCCCAGGATTCTATAGTATGGAATTACAACATAATAATAAGAATAATATTAGATAACTTTGCACAGTTCTCTCCAGTATTTAAATACCCTGACATATTATGGATTATTATTATTATTATTATTATTATTATTATTATTATTATTATTATTAACCTTTATTTATAAAGCACTGTAAATTTACATAGTGCTGTACATGCAATCTTTTTAATTGGACGGTTCTCTGCCCTCAGGCTTACAATCTAGAAAGACACAACACAAAAGGAGAAGAGAGTGGTGGTGGGGAAGGGGCCTTTCTAGTAAGATAATACATATAAAATACATAGCAATACAGGAAATGATTCAATAAAACAGACAACAAAAGAGCATCAAATA
>NW_024841661.1:0-1111 GCF_019175285.1 Sceloporus undulatus
CCTCTTATCCCTTTCTTTATTTCTCTCTTCTCGCTTTATTTCTCTCTTCTCGGAGAGAAGACAATAACTTTAATGGCAAGTGGGGCTGGCGAATGTAGAGAGATGTTTAGCAATGTAAATCAACACAGGGTCTGTCTGCAACTGGACTGACACTGAACAACAGTATATTTATACTGAAATTGTTGCTTGTGGGCAGAAACCGTGCATTCAAAAAGGCTTAAATTGCTTTAGAAAGTTTTTTTGTGTGTGGAAAGAATTGTCTGAAACTGAATTAAATGGTGGAAATACTTCAGCCAAAACGGATTATCACACCGGCTCTCAGGTCCTTCTTGGCTCTGAATTCTGGTCCCATTGAAAGCCAAAGTATAGCAGAGTCTGAAGGCGACACTCCCAGAGCTCAATAATAACACAGCAAGAACAGAAGCAAATCTCCAGATATAGGTATTGGCAATGCACTAACCACTTTCCACACTTAAAAATAACTCACAGACACAGTTGATTTCCTCCAAGTCCTTGGAGGTTCTTTAGCTTGAGTTGCAATAGAAAACAAATATGTACCAGCTCTCCTCTCTGACTTTCATCAACTTCATAATCTCTTGTAAACACAACTCTAACCCACATCAATCCGCATGTGAACTGTATCCTGTATTGCTTGTGAGTCATTTCCTGGTGCCTCACAGAATTAAGTATCCTCTGTAGTTAGCTTGTATCATGCCATGTGCTCTGACTCAACACTCTATGGCAGTCTCACAGGAAATGATGACACTTTTCAATCAAAGTATTTTTACATATGTTTGATAGAATATTTTTCAACTGTCTGACTATCTGCTTCCACTGATTTCCTTATGGCAGTTCACCTACAATCTCTTCTTTGCTAGCTCCTAGGAGTAAGGATACAATGATTATATGGATTTGGGGCATCCAGAACAGGGTTATGCTCGGGTCACTCACACCAACTATGGCATGTTACAGACTTCCTGAAAGCATCGGTTTGCCGGCCCCGCCGGTTGCTGTGTCCGGGAACCGGAGTGGCCAAACCGTGCGATTCCCGGATGCAGCAAAAAAGAAGCTCGAAAATGGCGCTTCTTTCAGCACCTTTGAAGTGGTACCG
>NW_024841662.1:0-1111 GCF_019175285.1 Sceloporus undulatus
CTCACTCCCAGGTTGCGGAGCAGACTTGTCTCACTGTCCACCACTCCATTCGCTTCCCGGAGGGAATCTACATTCTGGTAAGCATCTCCATTAGTAACGCCTGAAATCTGTTCCTATTTTCCAACCCTAATTTTCCTGAGTCCTGAGTGTGTGTGTGAGTGTATGCGCAACGCATGTGTTTTCCCCCTATTTTAATAAATTAGACATCTAGTTATTAATATCCGTCTCAGCTTTATTTATTGGGATCCCCTGGTCTACTCCGTATACATATCGGGAGGGCGATCTCGGTGGGCTCTTGTGGCAACCCCCCTCTTGCAATATTTGGACTAATAACAACATAATAAAATTCCCTTATGGACCCTTGGCTACACTTGGACTGGGCTCTACAGGCCAATGGTTATTCCAGCTCAGATATCAGAAGGGCTGCCAGGCCCAGGAAAACCTAGAGAAGTGAAGACGAGCAGCCACCCAAAGGGAAGGTATTTTTACCATACATCAATGGAATCACAGACAGAATAGGAAAAGTGGTGAGGAAGCACAGCCTTCAACCTTGTTGTGTTTTATATCTCTCCTGATTTTTTTTATAACTCGTCTCTCACAGTGTTTTTTTAAGCTTTGTCTCTATTAGATTCCCTTTATTCCTCCAATAAAGTATTTTTGTTGAGAAGCTTTAATTCAACGTAACAACTATCTCTTTATTTGTCTTAGGCTTCTTCTTTATGAAAAAGGCTTTGGCATAGCTATGCTGGGAATTAGCCCCAGATTGTGGCTGCAGTTTGTTTTCACTCTGGACTGCCAGAAGATGTCCTCTTCTGCATTTCTGGAGCTATCCCCTGGTTTAAGGACCCTGTATGACCATCCGAGTCCCCTTTATGGGGGGACGGGACCTTTTTAGCTGCTTTCAGTTGGTATTTTGTGGCAATATATCACAGCAAACTGTGTCACTTACCACCCATTTCTGTGGTTTGCGACCATCACTCCACCATCTTACCAGAAATACTACATGCTATCGTTTTAATCTATCAGTAAACTGCCTTATCTTCATAACATTGTCTTTATCAGCAAAGTTTTCATTAATCCCTAAATTCTTATTGAACAGAAAGTAGTGGAC
>NW_024841663.1:0-1111 GCF_019175285.1 Sceloporus undulatus
GAACAGAGGCTTCTCTTTCTCTCCTGAGGCTCCAGAGTCAGAAGGAGGCCAGGCTCCTTGGGACAAAAGGAAGGAAGTATGTCTCTTTGTGTCTCTTTCCTGAGAGGGTTTTCTTATTACACAACTCTTCTCCTTCTGGGGAACATGGGTTTTATTGTATTGTATGGATACTTTTTGGATGGGAGTGTTAGGAAGCGTTTTGGAGATAATGAAACATGTTTTTATTGTATTGTATGGATATTTTTATTGTAAGCTGCTAAAGGTGGCCATTCTTGTGTAGTAATTGCCTTGTGAGTAACTCCCACAACAACCTTGTAAGGTAGACTTCATAGGCTCCTAGAGCTGGAAGGGAGCCCCAAGGGCCAAACAGCCCCATTCTGCCCTCCAAGTCCTCTGAAGAGATGGCCATCCAGCCAGAGACTCCTCCAATGCTCTTGTAGGCAGCGTCTCCCATAGATTTGCCCACAGTCCCATGGGAACCGGTCCTTACCCCCCACTTTGGGAAAGGAGACCCCCTTCAGCCCCCTGGACTATTTACTACCAGGAGTTACTATGGCTGGGACTCAGAGGACTAGTTTCCTAGGCACTGTCACCTTCTGCCCTCCATTGCCATTTCCCTTGAACTGGGTCCTCTCCGTAAGACTGTGGTAGGGCAGGAGTGGGGCTGTGCCACAGGAGAGGAGACCAATTCATGGGGATTCAGAAGACAAAATGCCAGCAGCCGCTTTGGACTCCTGCACCCATTGCGAAGGGAGTATGGCTCAGTGGTTGGAGCAGATGCTTTGCATGGAGAAACTCTGAGGTTTTGTCTTCACAGCCTCTCCCTCCCTTCTCCTGACCCTAAACTAGCCCTGGAGAGTCACGACTGGCCGTCCCTCTGGACCTATGGCTCTATCGGGGGAGAGACCCTCAAGGAGGGTGAGCAGATGTCCTCTCCACAAAGGAGAACAAGGCACTGCAAAGTGGAAGACATTCAAGGAAAATGGAGCGCATGACCAAGTAAAAGCTAAAAACACAGAGAGAAATGTACATCCATGCTTCTTAGTCATGCTCAAAGTGGATGACCTTTTGGAACTCCTCCTGGACAGAAGGCTGAAATGTAGGACATGTC
>NW_024841664.1:0-1111 GCF_019175285.1 Sceloporus undulatus
AAAAGCAAAAACAACAACAGCAAGTAACATTGGAAAGTACTTTGACTGGAAAATAACTCAAAATAAAAACAAAGTCACACAGTCAGGCGGTTTGACCACTAGGCCTGCTGCTAACCAAAACACTGTATGAGAAGCAGCCTTAAAAGACCAATCCAAAGGCCAAAACTCTGATAGTCAAAAATGTGGAATCCAAAACAAAGGTGTTGCAGTAAATGCATAGGGCTAACAGCAAAAATAGAACAAAACAATAACAAAAATGAGAAGGCACAGCTAATGGTTGGGCTGAGAGAGTGTGACTTTTACTCAGTCTCAAAGTTGCAAAACAAAATGAAAACAAAACGACACACATAAAAATACGCCACCGCCTTGTGGAAGAAATCACTCAGTTCTCTGAGCATAGGCAGAGCAAAACTGGGTATATTTGCAGCATGGTCCTAGTCTCTGATCATGTGCAGAGAGCAAAGCAAAACCTTTAGGAGGCACTGTGTGGCATTATTGGCACTCACAGCAAAGAACAAAGAACAGTACGACTATGAAGAGATCTATCCTTCCCAATTCCTAGGAGAAAAGAAGAGGATTCCTGAGCATGCTTAGAGTGCATAGTCTCTGAGCATGTAAAGAGAAAAGCAGAACCAACAGCTTGTGACTGACAGGGGGTGCTTGTGAGACAAACTGGTTGGAACACACCTCAAATTAAACAGTGGATTGTGCTGTCCTACATAGATCGTGGAGGACAAAAAAGGTAGACTGCTTAGTCAGTGAGGCTCACCTATGAATTCCAAGGCTCTGAAAATAGACAGAGTGGAGGGAGTTTCTTCACCCTCCCAAATCTCAAACTTTTAAACAAACACAAATACCAATTAATGTATGGAAATACCTTGGTTGAGAGTCAGCAGCCAAGACATTTTTCCCAGATAGACTATGCTGACCTGAGGCTCTTTATAACTACTTAACAGAAAAATCCCTACCCATAATACAGACTTTAGACAAAGAGGAAGTTGCCTTCAGACTCCTGGATCCCAGGCAGTCAAGCAAACAAACAAACAAGAACAACTTTACAATGCCTGACCCTGCTGTGTCAGCCAAGCTTATGCAAATTAAGGCAAGGGAG
>NW_024841665.1:0-1111 GCF_019175285.1 Sceloporus undulatus
CCGGCCTCTGGCCTCCTCCGAGGCTTTGGAGAGCCGGCGTTGGTCGCACGCGCGCGCCGGCCCATAAAGTTTCCCTCCGGCCTCCTCATACGGGGCGTATAAGACGACCCCCAATTTTTCAGAAAATTTAAAGGGGTTCAAAAGTCGTCTTATAGGCCGGAAAATACGGTATATATATTAAAAAAACAGGAGGCTGCATATCAGTTCAGTGACCAGCCCTGCTGTAAAGAAGGAAATTGTTGAGTTTGCCTTAGGCGCATTGCAGACGCGCCGAAGGGGCGTGTTAGGGTTGAGAAGAGGCTTCCGGATGCCTCTCAACCCTAATACGGTCCGAGTCCGTACAAAATGGTGGTGCCTGTCCACACATGGGCCGCCATTTTGATGTTGCAGATGTATAGCGTCTGGACATCATGCGGCGGAAGTGATGCCGTAAGTGTGCAACTAGCACCTTGCGGCGCCACTTCCGGGTCGCATAAAGAAGTGCCATTTTGGCACTTCTTTCTTGCTGCACCCGGGAACCGCGCGATTTGGCCGCTCTGGTTCCCGGATGTAGCAAGTGGCACTGGCGGCAGAGCGCCCTTCTTGGGTGCTCTGTAACGCGCTTTTATAAGTACAGATCTTGAACTTATTTTCATGCTGTTTCTTCTACACTACGGGTTCCCAATCTGGGGCCTTTAGATGTGTTGGAATACAACTTCCAGAATCCTTGATCATTGGCCATGCTGGCTAAGTTTCCCGGACTTGAATCAATGTTCCTTCCTTTTCTTTTTTCATCGTGAATTGGATGTTTGGGTGGACGTTGTTCAGATGTTTCAGAAACACAGCCAGATCTTCTTCTCCATAGTTCCAAATGGTGAAAGTGTCATCCACATATTGGAACCATGCTGTGGGCTTTTTTGGTGCTGTTTCCAGAAACACTGCATATCTGGTTCTCCTTCCCACTTGTATCTTCACAATACCACTGTGAGGTAGGTCAGACTGAGCGATAGTGACTGACACCCAAAAAAAGCCCACAACATGGTTCCAATATGTGGATGATACTTTCACCATTTGGAGCCATGGAAAAGAAGATCTGGCTGTGTTTCTGAAACATCTGAACAACATCCACCCA
>NW_024841666.1:0-1111 GCF_019175285.1 Sceloporus undulatus
GTTTGTGAAGAATAATAACAATAAGGCTTGTATTAAAACTATCCTCCACATTTCTGATCTGTTTTAAAACCCATGTTCCCCAGAAGGAGTAGAGCTGTGTAATAAGAAAACTCTCTCAGAAAAGTGGCACAAAAGACACACAAAGAGACACACTTCCTTCCTTTTGGCCCAAGGAGCCTGGCCTCCTTCTTGCTCTGAAGCCTCAGGAGAGAAAGAGAGGCTTCTGTTCAACTGAGGCCTCAGAGAAGGTTCTGGAACATTATTCCCCACAGTCACAAGCAGAACAAAATGGCTGCTGGAACACAAAATGTACAGAGGAACACAAAATGGCCACCAGAAAACAAAATGGCCACTTGGACTCAAAATGGCTTTCAGAGCACAAAATGGCTGCTTCTGTGTCAGCTCTCGGCAGTTGTCAGTTTGAGCCCTTCAGGGGAGAGAGAGAGAGACTGAGGGAAGAGAGGAAGGAGGTCCTGGAGGGAGGGGGCCTTGGGAGATATAGAGCCTCCTGAGCTAATCGGGGTTTACTTCCTAACAAAGGGGTTTCTGGCCTCATAAAGGATTTGGGGCAAACTGGATCTGAAAGGCAGTAGTAGCCTTTTCTCTTGCCAATGGGTTTTACAGTGTATTTCCTGGACTGGATGTCCCAGCATCCACAGGGCCAGAAAGAGGAGGGGTCCTGCCCTGCAGTAAGGCCCCTCCAATCCCTCTGAACCCAGGACTACAACTCCCACATTTTCCTGACCAGACACATAATCAATATCTTTCTTTCTTTCTTTCTCTCTCCCTGTCTGGCTTGTGAGCTGTGATTAAGCCCTGTTAGTGGTGTTACTGCTCTTGTTGTCATTTTGTGCCTCCAAGTTGTTTCTGACTTATGGCAATCCTAAGTGAAGCCCTTCACAGGCTTTTTTTGGCAAGATTTGTCCAGAAGTGGTTTTTCAAGTCCCTTCATTTAAATAAGGAGCGTTGAACAGTAGATACTCTAAGGAGATATTCATTATAAATAAAAAAATATAGCTGAAATATAAGTCATACAAGATATTAAGAGTCTTGCAGGTACAATATTTGTAAGTATATAATATTCAATTCATAAAAGCTATTAAAATAATAA
>NW_024841667.1:0-1111 GCF_019175285.1 Sceloporus undulatus
CTTGTACTGGGCCCAGAAACTAATGGACAGTCAGTGGAGCAATTTTAAAATAGGTGTTATATGATCGCTTCTGGCTTTATCAGAAACCAACCTGGCTGCCATGTTCTGCACTAATTGAAGTTTAAGAACTAGGTTCATGGGTCGCCCTTGCAGAAATTGAGGCTTGAGGTTACCAGTACATGCACCACAGTTTCTAGGTCCCTCACTTCCAGGAAAAGGCACAGCTGGTGGCGCAGTGGTTAAATGCCTGTACTGCAGCCACTCACTCAAAACCACAAGGTTGTGAGTTCAAGACCAGCAAAAGGGCTCAAGCTTCACTCAGGATTGCATCCTTCCGAGGTTGCTAAAATGAGTACCCAGATTGTTGGGGGCAAATTAGCTTACAGTTGTAAACCGCTTAGACACTGCTTAGGTGGTATGAAGCAGTATATAAATGAAGCTTGTTTGTTTGTTTGTTTGTATATATATATATATTGAATAGTATGGCTTGTGAAAAAAATTGTTAAATGCGTTGCAGCAAGATGTTGTTGCATTAAATAATGGGTTCTGCACAGATGGAATCTATGACAGTTCCCTCACCACCCTAAACAGCTATGCTAGACGGGAATCTGCAGATGCAATATGTGCAGAGGAGATTTCTTCACTGCATCTATTGCCTCTCCATAAGAACAAATAAATTTCCTACAGCGAGTTCTGTCAGATAATAATAATAATAATATTTTATACCGCTTTTCCAAGGTGATCAAAGCGGTTCACAGAATCATTTAAAACTTACACATCATAAAAACAACCTCACAAAAACCAATAAAAATCGAACAACATGCAATAAAGACAAGCAAGATGGTGGTCGGGAGGAGGGCTTGTCTTCTTTGCAGGCAGAGGCCTGTTGTTGCTGGCCTGCTTCTCTCCCCTCAAGATGGTGGTCGGGAGGAGGGTTGATACGAGTTGAGTTTTTCACCAGGCACACTCTAGTCGTTGTCCAACCCGCCTCATCTTCCTAAGCTCTATGGTTCGTTATATCCTTTGTTATACCACAGAACTGAAACTAAAGGCTATATGGACATGAAAATACATTGGACTCATTCATATTCTAGTATTGCTACCTTGCCTT